>NC_059446.1:2913432-2990932 GCF_905237065.1 Salmo salar
CACCCAAACATAGAAAAACTAAACTAGAACCCCCACATAGAAAATAATAGATTCGGTTTCTTTTTTTTAATGTCACGGATCCCTCCGGTAATGTTGCTCATTCTGTGCACCAGTTTCGTTTCTACGTCACCGAACTGTTTCATTATGATACCTGGTTCCTCACTGATTTATATTTGTATAAATGTGCCCTTTGGTTCGCCATTGTCCTGTCGATTACTGTTCCAATGCCCACTGGTCGTGTGAGTACCTGTGCTGTGTTGTTTTGGCTTTCGTGCCGCTTGTATTGTGCAGATGATTACGGGTCTCGTTCGGTGCATTTATTCGAGGTACTCCTCGCTCTTTTGTTTGGATGTCAACCCTGTGTTTTGTATACGTGTTTGTTTGGTCTTTGTCCCTGTGCCTTTACATGGCATGCTGTAATTTGGGTAAAGACATTTTCAAAAACTATTACGCATTCCTACGCCTGTCTCCCGATCCTTTATACTAACGATCCTTTATACTAACGTGACATTTTATGCATGAATACGAAGGCTCACTGTTAGTTGTTGGCGTTTCCTGCCTAAGTTTGCCCACATGCCCACTTTGCCAATGAAATAATCATTCAAATAATTGGCAACATCAAATGGTTTTGTGATGAATAAGCCACCTGTTTCGATGAAAGATGGAGTTGAATTTATCTTTCAGCCCAGAATTTCATTGAAAGTACTCCAATGTTTTTTTCCTTCATTCTTTATATCATTAATCTTGGCTTCATAATACAGTTTATTCTTGTTGTTGTTGAGTTTAGTCACATCATTTCTCAGTTCTCATTAAGTCAGCCAGTGAGATGTGCAGCCAGACTTACAGTGAGGGGAAAAAGTATTTGATCCCCTGCTGATTTTGTACGTTTGCCCACTGACAAAGAAATGATCAGTCTATAATTTTAATGGTAGGTTTATTTGAACAGTGAGAGACAGAATAACAACAAATAATCCAGAAAAAAACGCATGTCAAAAATGTTATAAAATGATTTGCATTTTAATGAGGGAAATAAGTATTTGACCCCTCTGCAAAACATGACTTGGTGGCAAAACCCTTGTTGGCAATCACAGATGTCAGATGTTTCTTGTAGTTGGCCACCAGGTTTGCACACATCTCAGGAGGGATTTTGTCCCACTCCTCTTTGCAGATCTTCTCCAAGTCATTAAGGTTTCGAGGCTGACGTTTGACAACTCGAACCTTCAGCTCCCTCCACAGATTTTCTATGGGATTAAGGTCTGGAGACTGGCTAGGCCACTCCACGACCTTAATGTGCTTCTTCTTGAGCCACTCCTTTGTTGCCTTGGCCGTGTGTTTTGGGTCATTGTCATGCTGGAATACCCATCGACGACCCATTTTCAATGCCCTGGCTGAGGGAAGGAGGTTCTCACCCAAGATTTGACGGTACATGGCCCCGTCCATCGTCCCTTTGATGCGGTGAAGTTGTCCTGTCCCCTTAGCAGAAAAACACCCCCAAAGCATAATGTTTCCACCTCCATGTTTGACGGTGGGGATGGTGTTCTTGGGGTGATAGGCAGCATTCCTCCTCCTCCAAACATGGTGGGTTGAGTTGATGCCAAAGAGCTCCATTTTGGTCTCATCTGACCACAACACAACGGGGGACCAGTACGAAAAAAAATATGTATGCATTCACTACTGTAAGTCGCTCTGGATAAGAGTGTCTGCTAAATGACTAAAATGTAAACATTGTTTTAACAATTTCACCCAGTTGTCCTCTGAATAATTCAGATGTTCATTGGCAAACTTCAGACGGGCATGTATATGTGCTTTCTTGAGCAGGGGGACATTGCGATCGCTGCAGGATTTCAGTCCTTCACGGCGTAGTGTGTTACCAATTGTTTTCTTGGTGACTATGGTCCCAGCTGCCTTGAGATCATTGACAAGATCCTCCCGTGTAGTTCTGGGCTGATTCCTCACCGTTCTCATGATCATTGCAACTCCACGAGGTGAGATCTTGCATGGAGCCCCAGGCCGAGGGAGATTGACAGTTCTTTTGTGTTTCTTCCATTTGCGAATAATCGCACCAACTGTTGTCACCTTCTCACCAAGCTGCTTGGCGATGGTCTTGTAGCCCATTCCAGCCTTGTGTAGGTCTACAATCTTGTCCCTGACATCCTTGGAGAGCTCTTTGGTCTTGGCCATGGTAGAGAGTTTGGAATCTGATTGATTGATTGCTTCTGTGGACAGGTGTCTTTTATACAGGCAACAAGCTGAGATTAGGAGCACTCCCTTTAAGAGTGTGCTCCTCATCTCAGCTCGTTACCTGTATAAAAGACACCTGGGAGCCAGAAATCTTTCTGATTGAGAGGGGGTCAAATACTTATTTCCCTCATTAAAATGCAAATCAATTTATAACATTTTTGACATGCGTTTTTCAGGATTTTTTGTTGTTGTTATTCTGTCTCTCACTGTTCAAATAAACCTACCATTAAAATTATAGACTGATCATTTCTTTGTCAGTGGGCAAACGTACAAAATCAGCAGGCGATCAAATACTTTTTTCCCCTCACTTATTAGCCACTCCTTTTGTCCCTTCTCTTTCAACCATACCGTTTTTCATTTCCTCATCAATCCATCAATCCTTAACAGCTCTAACAGTCAGTTTCTTAACAGGTTCATGTTTATCAATCATTGGAAGAAGCAATTTTCATAAATTCATCAAGTGCAGCGTCTGGAAGCTCCTCATTAATCACGTCAGACCAACAAATATTTTTAACATCATCCACATAAGAGTCACAGCTAAATGTTTTGTATGATCTCTATTTTAGGCCCAGCTTTAGGAACTTTGTCTTTCCTGGATATAGCCACTATATTGTGATCACTGCATCCAATGGTTCTACAGCATTAGTAAAAATGTGATCAATACATGTGGATGATCTTGTTCCTGTAGTGTTTGTAAACACCCTGGTAGGTTGATTAATAACCTGAACCAGATTACAGGCACTGGTTACAGTGAGAAGCTTCCTCTTGAGCGGACAGCTTGATGAAAACCAGTCGATATTCAGGTCCCCAAGAAAGTAGACCTCTCTGTTTACATCACATACGCTATCAAGCATTTCACACATATTATTTAGATACTGACTGTTAGCATTTGGTGGCCTATAGCAACACCCCCAATAGAAAAGGCTTTAGATGTGCCAAGTGAACCTGCAACCACAACACTTCAACAACACTTGACAAAAGTCTTATTGATTCAAGGGTTTTTTCTTCACTTGTATTATTTTCTACATTGTAGAATAATAGTGAAGACATCAAAACTATGAAATAACACATATGGAATCATGTAGTAACCAAAAACGTGATAAACAAATTCAAATATATTTTAGATTCTTCATAGTAGCCACCATTTGCCTTGATGACAGCTTTGCACACTCTTGGCGTTCTCTCAATCAGGTGCGGGGGGGCTGCCTTAATCGAAATCCACATCTTCGGCGCCCGCGGAGCAGTGGGTTTACAGCATTGCTGTCACGTCCTGACCAGTAGAGGGAGTATTTGTTATTGTAGTTCGGTCAGGACGTGGCAGAAGGGTATTTGTTTTATGTGGTTCGGGGGGTTTTTGGGCACTGTTCTTTGTTAGTGTATTTCTATGTTTTGTTAATTGGGGTGTGGACTCTCAATTGGAGGCAGGTGTTTTCTAGTTGCCTCTGATTGAGAGTCCTATATATAGGTATGTGTTTGTTGAGTGCTTTGTGGGAGATTGTTCTGTGTATAGCCTTGTGCCTTACCAGCCTGTGAATAGTTGTTGTGGTTTCTTTGTGTACGTGTTTGTTTTGGTTCTCCTTCTTGTCCGTTTATTAGTAAAGAAGATGAGTGAACGTTTCCCCGCTGCATTTTGGTCTAAATCCGACGACAACCGTTACAATTGCTCAGTGTCAGAACGACAGATTTTTACCTTGCCAGCTCTGGGATTCGAACGAGCAACCTTTTCGGTTACTGGCCCAACGCTCCGTTTATGGTAGTTAGGTAGCCTAGTGGTTAGAGCGTTGGACCAGTAACCGAAAGGGTTGCTAGTTCGAATGCCCGAGCTGGCAAGGTAAATAAGAATTTGTTCTTAGCTGAATTGCCTAGTTAAATAAAGGTTACATAAAAAAAATAATACAAAATGTTTGCCAATCCCTGTGTAACACTGGGTGTGTTAGTATCCAGGGTGTGTTATACTGGGTGTGTTAGTATCCAGGGTGTGTTATACTGGGTGTGTTATACTGGGTGTGTTATACTGGGTGTGTTATACTGGGTGTGTTATACTGGGTGTGTTATACTGGGTGTGTTAGTATCCAGGGTGTGTTATACTGGGTGTGTTAGTATCCAGGGTGTGTTATACTGGGTGTGTTAGTATCCAGGGTGTGTTAGTATCCAGGGTGTGTTAGTATCCAGGGTGTGTTAGTATCCAGGGTGTGTTAGTCTCCAGGGTGTGTTATACTGGGTGTGTTATACTGGGTGTGTTAGTATCCAGGGTGTGTTATACTGGGTGTGTTAGTATCCAGGGTGTGTTATCCAGGGTGTGTTAGTATCCAGGGTGTGTTAGTATCCAGGGTGTGTTAGTCTCCAGGGTGTGTTATACTGGGTGTGTTATACTGGGTGTGTTAGTATCCAGGGTGTGTTATACTGGGTGTGTTATACTGGGTGTGTTATACTGGGTGTGTTAGTATCCAGGGTGTGTTATACTGGGTGTGTTATACTGGGTGTGTTATACTGGGTGTGTTATCCAGGGTGTGTTATACTGGGTGTGTTAGTATCCAGGGTGTGTTATCCAGGGTGTGTTAGTATCCAGGGTGTGTTAGTATCCAGGGTGTGTTAGTCTCCAGGGTGTGTTATACTGGGTGTGTTATACTGGGTGTGTTATACTGGGTGTGTTATCCAGGGTGTGTTATACTGGGTGTGTTAGTATCCAGGGTGTGTTATACTGGGTGTGTTAGTATCCAGGGTGTGTTATACTGGGTGTGTTATACAGGGTGTGTTATACTGGGTGTGTTATACAGGGTGTGTTATACTGGGTGTGTTATACTGGGTGTGTTATACAGGGTGTGTTATACTGGGTGTGTTATACAGGGTGTGTTATACTGGGTGTGTTATACTGGGTGTGTTAGTATCCAGGGTGTGTTATACTGGGTGTGTTATACAGGGTGTGTTATACTGGGTGTGTTATACAGGGTGTGTTATACTGGGTGTGTTATACAGGGTGTGTTATACTGGGTGTGTTATACTGGGTGTGTTAGTATCCAGGGTGTGTTATACTGGGTGTGTTATACTGGGTGTGTTATACTGGGTGTGTTAGTATCCAGGGTGTGTTATACTGGGTGTGTTATACTGGGTGTGTTAGTATCCAGGGTGTGTTATACTGGGTGTGTTATACTGGGTGTGTTATACTGGGTGTGTTAGTATCCAGGGTGTGTTATACTGGGTGTGTTATACTGGGTGTGTTATACTGGGTGTGTTAGTATCCAGGGTGTGTTATACTGGGTGTGTTATACTGGGTGTGTTAGTATCCAGGGTGTGTTATACTGGGTGTGTTATACTGGGTGTGTTATACTGGGTGTGTTAGTATCCAGGGTGTGTTATACTGGGTGTGTTATACTGGGTGTGTTATACTGGGTGTGTTATACTGGGTGTGTTATACTGGGTGTGTTAGTATCCAGGGTGTGTTATACTGGGTGTGTTATACAGGGTGTGTTATACTGGGTGTGTTATACAGGGTGTGTTATACTGGGTGTGTTATACAGGGTGTGTTATACTGGGTGTGTTATACAGGGTGTGTTATACTGGGTGTGTTATACTGGGTGTGTTATACTGGGTGTGTTAGTATCCAGGGTGTGTTATACTGGGTGTGTTATACAGGGTGTGTTATACTGGGTGTGTTATACAGGGTGTGTTATACTGGGTGTGTTATACAGGGTGTGTTATACTGGGTGTGTTATACAGGGTGTGTTATACTGGGTGTGTTATACTGGGTGTGTTATACTGGGTGTGTTATACTGGGTGTGTTAGTATCCAGGGTGTGTTATACTGGGTGTGTTATACTGGGTGTGTTATACTGGGTGTGTTAGTATCCAGGGTGTGTTATACTGGGTGTGTTATACTGGGTGTGTTATACTGGGTGTGTTAGTATCCAGGGTGTGTTATACTGGGTGTGTTATACTGGGTGTGTTATACTGGGTGTGTTATACTGGGTGTGTTATACTGGGTGTGTTATACTGGGTGTGTTATACTGGGTGTGTTATACAGGGTGTGTTATACAGGGTGTGTTATACTGGGTGTGTTATACTGGGTGTGTTATACTGGGTGTGTTATACTGGGTGTGTTATACTGGGTGTGTTATACTGGGTGTGTTATACAGGGTGTGTTATACTGGGTGTGTTAGTATTCAGTCTCAGCCGCTCTCGTCCCTCCCTCCCTCCCTCCCTCCCTCCCTCCCTCCCTCCCTCCCTCCCTCCCTCCCTCCCTCCCTCCCTCCCTCCCTCCATCTCTCATGGCCAGAGGATGCTACCATGCTCCTTCTCTTCCCTCTCTCACTGTGTGTGTGTGTGTGTGTGTGTGTGTGTGTGTGTGTGTGTGTGTGTGTGTGTGTGTGTGTGTGTGTGAGAGATGCTACGGTGCCCTCTGTCCCTCCATACATCCTGTTGTTAGTCCACACATCACTCCTCTCCTCACACAGACCTAGAAATACCCCAGGGCAAACAGCCACACACTCACACACTCTCTCTCACACAGAGAAACAGCTACACACACACACACACACACACACACACACACTCCTCTCCTCACACAGGCCTAGAAATACCCCAGGGCACACACTCAAACAGCCACACGCACATTGGCAGCCTCATCTCCCTGTATATGAAGAAAGAAAAATCTGTTTTATACGCAACAACAAAACTACTAAACGATCTAGAACTAAAAAACTACTAAACTCTTTAGAACTACGAAACGAATAACATTTCTAGTACTAGAAAATGAGTAAACTGTAAAACTAACTACAAACTGACTAAACTTTCTAGTACTACAAAACTACAAAACGATCTAAACTACAAAACGAATAAACTGTCACGTCCTGACCATAGAAAGCTTTTATTAGGTCAGGGCGTGACAGGGGGTTTTGTCTAGTTTATGTATTTCAATGTGGGGTTCTAGTTTATGTATTTCTATGTTGTTGTTTTTTTTGGGATGATCTCCAATTAGGTCATCGTTGTCTCTAATTGGAGATCATATTTAAGTTGGTGTTTTCCCCACCTGGGTTTGTGGGAGATTGTATTTTGAGTTAGTGTATGTTGCACCTCTTCGTCACGGTTTGTTGTTTTGTTTATTAGTTTATTTGTATGTCTCGCATAGTTTCACAGTTGTAATAAAATGTGGAACGGTACACACACTGCGCTTTGGTCCCGTTCTTCAGACAGCCGTGACATAAACTGTCTAGAACTACTAAACTGCTAAACTGTCTATTACTACTACAAGTGGTGGAAAAAGTACCCAATTGTCATATTAAAAAAAAAAGATATATATATATATTTCTCCTTTATTTAACCAGGTAGACTACTTGAGAACAAGTTCTCATTTGCAACTGCGACCTGGCCAAGATAAAGCATAGCAATTCGACACATACAACAACACAGAGTTACACATGGAATAAACAAAACATACAGTCAATAATACAGTAGAACAAAAGAAAACAAAAAGTCTATATACAGTGAGTGCAAATAAGGTATGTTAAGGCAATAAATAGGCCATGGTGGCGAAGTAATTACAATATAGCAATTAAACACTGGAATGGTAGATGTGCAGAAGATGAATGTGCAAAGTTGAGATACTGGGGTGCAAAAGGAGCAAAATAAATAAATAATTACAGTATGGGGAGAAGGTAGGTAGATAGATGGGCTGTTTACAGATGGGCTATGTACTACTTGAGTAAAAGTAAAAATACCTTAATAGAAAGTTATTCAAGTAAAAGTGAAAGTCACCCAGTAAAAGTCTAAAAGTATTTGGTTCTAAATACACTTAAGATTTAAAAGTAAAAGTAGAAATATAAATAATTTCAAATTCCTTATATTGAACAAAGCAAACGGCACCATTTTTTACAGATAGCCAGGGGCACACTCCAACACTCAGACATCATTACAGATAGCCAGGGGCACACTCCAACACTCAGACATCATTACAGATAGCCAGGGGCACACTCCAACACTCAGACATCTGTGTGTTCAACTACACCGCTGAGAGTGTTCAACTACACCGCTGAGAGTGTTCAACTACACCGCTGAGTGTGTTCAACTACACCGCTGAGAGTGTTCACCTACACCGCTGAGAGTGTTCAACTACACCGCTGAGAGTGTGTTCAACTACACCGCTGAGAGTGTTCAACTACACCGCTGAGTGTGTTCAACTACACCACTGAGAGTGTGTTCAACTACACCGCTGAGAGTGTTCAACTGCACCGCTGAGAGTGTGTTCAACTACACCGCTGAGAGTGTTCAACTACACCGCTGAGAGTGTGTTCAACTACACCGCTGAGAGTGTGTTCAACTACACTGCTGAGAGTGTTCAACTACACCGCTGAGAGTGTTCAACTACACCGCTGAGAGTGTTCAACTACACCGCTGAGTGTGTTCAACTACACCACTAAGAGTGTTCAACTACACCGCTGAGAGTGTTCAACTACACCGCTGAGAGTGTTCAACTACACCGCTGAGAGTGTTCAACTACACCACTGAGAGTGTGTTCAACTACACCGCTGAGAGTGTTCAACTACACCGCTGAGAGTGTTCAACTACACCGCTGAGAGTGTTCAACTACACCGCTGAGAGTGTGTTCAACTACACCGCTGAGAGTGTGTTCAACTACACCGCTGAGAGTGTGTTCAACTACACCGCTGAGAGTGTGTTCAACTACACCGCTGAGAGTGTGTTCAACTACACCGCTGAGAGTGTTCAACTACACCGCTGAGAGTGTTCAACTACACCGCTGAGAGTGTTCAACTACACCGCTGAGTGTGTTCAACTACACCGCTGAGAGTGTTCAACTACACCGCTGAGAGTGTTCAACTACACCGCTGAGAGTGTTCAACTACACCGCTGAGAGTGTTCAACTACACCGCTGAGAGTGTGTTCAACTACACCGCTGAGAGTGTTCAACTACACCGCTGAGAGTGTTCAACTACACCGCTGAGAGTGTGTTCAACTACACCGCTGAGAGTGTGTTCAACTACACCGCTGAGAGTGTTCAACTACACCGCTGAGAGTGTGTTCAACTACACCGCTGAGAGAGTGTTCAACTACACCGCTGAGAGTGTTCAACTACACCGCTGAGAGTGTGTTCAACTACACCGCTGAGAGTGTGTTCAACTACACCGCTGAGAGTGTTCAACTACACCGCTGAGAGTGTGTTCAACTACACCGCTGAGAGTGTGTTCAACTACACCGCTGAGAGTGTGTTCAACTACACCGCTGAGAGTGTGTTCAACTACACCGCTGAGAGTGTTCAACTACACCGCTGAGAGTGTTCAACTACACCGCTGAGAGTGTTCAACTACACCGCTGAGTGTGTTCAACTACACCGCTGAGAGTGTTCAACTACACCGCTGAGAGTGTTCAACTACACCGCTGAGAGTGTTCAACTACACCGCTGAGAGTGTTCAACTACACCGCTGAGAGTGTGTTCAACTACACCACTGAGAGTGTTCAACTACACCGCTGAGAGTGTGTTCAACTACACCGCTGAGAGTGTGTTCAACTACACCGCTGAGAGTGTGTTCAACTACACCGCTGAGAGTGTGTTCAACTACACCGCTGAGAGTGTGTTCAACTACACCGCTGAGAGTGTGTTCAACTACACCGCTGAGAGTGTGTTCAACTACACCGCTGAGAGTGTTCAACTACACCGCTGAGAGTGTTCAACTACACCGCTGAGAGTGTTCAACTACACCGCTGAGAGTGTTCAACTACACCGCTGAGAGTGTGTTCAACTACACCGCTGAGAGTGTGTTCAACTACACCGCTGAGAGTGTTCAACTACACCTCTGAGAGTGTTCAACTACACCGCTGAGGTGTTTATTTGTAAATGTTTCTTGTTGTTTGTTTATTTGTTACCCTTATCACACATGGTGTTATGGTGATGGTTACCGTTGACGATGTGTGTGATGGTTACCGTTGACGATGAGTGTTATGGTGATGGCTATGTCGATAGTTATGGTTGTGGGTGTGTCTTACAGGTGTGGGTGTGTCTTACAGGTGTGGGTGTGTCTTACAGGTGTGGGTGTGTCTTACAGGTGTGGGTGTTTGTCTTCCAGGCGTCGGGTGCTGTTGAGGCCACAGGGGCTCCATGCCCTCCACTGCCAGGTGATGTTGGGGGCGGGGAGTCCGTACCCTGTACAGGTGAGGGTCTGTCTGCTGCCACGGCGATACGGGCTAGAGGGTGCCGCTATTTCCTTCTCATGGATCTGAGGGGGAACTGGGGGGAGGGGTAGAACGACGGGGGAGACTCTAATCAGGGAATCAGACCATGGTCAAATACATTCATCATATATCTACAAATACTTGATTTAGCTTGAAGCTTTTGGGAATTTTCCATTTGATTAATTGAACCTGACAACTAGAGTGTGTGTCTGTTCAACTACACCACCGAGTGTGTTCAACAACACCACTGAGAGTGTGTGTGTTCAACTACAACGCTGAGTGTGTGTGTGTTCAACAACATCACCGAGTGTGTGTGTGTGTGTGTGTTCAACTACACCACTGAGAGTGTGTGTGTTCAACAACATCACCGAGTGTGTGTGTGTATGTGTGTTCAACTACACCACTGAGAGTGTGTGTGTTCAACTACACCACTGAGAGTGTGTGTGTTCAACTACACCGCCGAGAGTGTGTGTGTTCAAATAAACCACTGAGTGTGTGTGTCTGTTCAACTACACCACTGAGAGTGTGTGTGTTCAACTACACCACTGAGTGTGTGTGTCTGTTCAACTACACCACTGAGTGTGTGTGTGTTCAACTACACCACTGAGTGTGTGTGTCTGTTCAACTACACCACTGAGTGTGTGTGTCTGTTCAACTACACCACTGAGTGTGTGTGTGTTCAACTACACCACTGAGTGTGTGTGTCTGTTCAACTACACCACTGAGTGTGTGTGTCTGTTCAACTACACCGCCGAGAGTGTGTCTGTTCAACTACACCACTGAGTGTGTGTGTCTGTTCAACTACACCACTGAGTGTGTGTGTCTGTTCAACTACACCACTGAGTGTGTGTGTCTGTTCAACTACACCACTGAGTGTGTGTGTTCAACTACACCACTGAGAGTGTGTGTGTTCAACTACACCACTGAGTGTGTGTGTCTGTTCAACTACACCACTGAGTGTGTGTGTCTGTTCAACTACACCACTGAGTGTGTGTGTCTGTTCAACTACACCACTGAGTGTGTGTGTCTGTTCAACTACACCACTGAGAGTGTGTGTGTTCAACTACACCACTGAGAGTGTGTCTGTTCAACTACACCACTGAGTGTGTGTGTCTGTTCAACTACACCACTGAGTGTGTGTCTGTTCAACTACACCACTGAGTGTGTGTGTCTGTTCAACTACACCACTGAGTGTGTGTCTGTTCAACTACACCACTGAGTGTGTGTGTCTGTTCAACTACACCACTGAGAGTGTGTCTGTTCAACTACACCACTGAGTGTGTGTGTCTGTTCAACTACACCACTGAGTGTGTGTGTCTGTTCAACTACACCACTGAGTGTGTGTGTCTGTTCAACTACACCACTGAGTGTGTGTGTGTGTTCAACTACACCACTGAGTGTGTGTGTGTGTTCAACTACACCACTGAGTGTGTGTCTGTTCAACTACACCACTGAGTGTGTGTGTCTGTTCAACTACACCACTGAGTGTGTGTCTGTTCAACTACACCACTGAGTGTGTGTGTGTTCAACTACACCACTGAGAGTGTGTCTGTTCAACTACACCACTGAGTGTGTGTCTGTTCAACTACACCACTGAGTGTGTGTGTCTGTTCAACTACACCACTGAGTGTGTGTGTCTGTTCAACTACACCACTGAGTGTGTGTGTGTGTTCAACTACACCACTGAGAGTGTGTCTGTTCAACTACACCACTGAGTGTGTGTCTGTTCAACTACACCACTGAGTGTGTGTGTCTGTTCAACTACACCACTGAGTGTGTGTGTGTGTTCAACTACACCACTGAGAGTGTGTGTGTTCAACTACACCACTGAGTGTGTGTGTGTGTTCAACTACACCACTGAGTGTGTGTGTCTGTTCAACTACACCACTGAGTGTGTGTGTGTTCAACTACACCACTGAGTGTGTGTCTGTTCAACTACACCACTGAGTGTGTGTGTGTGTTCAACTACACCACTGAGTGTGTGTGTGTGTTCAACTACACCACTGAGTGTGTGTCTGTTCAACTACACCACTGAGTGTGTGTGTGTGTTCAACTACACCACTGAGTGTGTGTCTGTTCAACTACACCACTGAGTGTGTGTGTGTGTTCAACTACACCACTGAGTGTGTGTGTGTGTTCAACTACACCACTGAGTGTGTGTGTCTGTTCAACTACACCACTGAGAGTGTGTGTGTTAAACTACACCACTGAGTGTGTGTGTTCAACTTCACCGCTGAAAATAGTTTGATGGTGAGCCTTCTACGCACAAGCGCTTTTGTTTATTTGTAAATGTTTCTTGTTATTTGTTTATTTGTTACCCTTGACGATGAGTGTGATGGTGATAGTGATAGTTACTGTTGGCGACGTATGTTATGGTCATAGTTACCGTTGGCGATGAGTGTGATGGTGATAGTTACCGTTGACGATGAGTGTGATGGTGATGGTGATAGTTACCGTTGACGATGCGTGTTATAGTTATACAGTTGAAGTCGGAAGTTTACATAC
The DNA here is from genome assembly GCF_905237065.1 of Salmo salar. Lineage (NCBI taxonomy): Eukaryota > Metazoa > Chordata > Actinopteri > Salmoniformes > Salmonidae > Salmo > Salmo salar. The sequence continues at coordinate 2,926,359 of NC_059446.1, forward strand.
CCCTTCGCCAAATAAATTTAAACTCAGTTTTTCACAATTCCTGACATTTAATCCTAGTAAAAATTCCCTGTCTTAGGTCAGTTAGGATCACCACTTTATTTTAAGAATGTGAAATGTCAGAATAATAGTAGAGAGAATGATTTGTTTCAGCTTTTATTTCTTTCATCACATTCCCAGTGGGTCAGAAGTTCACATACACTTAATTAGTATTTGGTAGCATTGCCTTTAAATTCTTTAACTTGGGTCAAACATTTCGGGTAGGCTTCCACATGCTTCCCACAATAATTTGGGTGAATTTTGGCCCATTCCTCCTGACAGAGCTGGTGTAACTGAGTCAGGTTTGTGGGCCTCCTTGATCGCACACGCTTTTTCAGTTCTGCCCACACATTTTCTATAGGGTTGAGGTCAGGGCTTTGTGATGGCCACTCCAATACCTTGACTTTGTTGTCCTTAAGCCATTTTGTCACAACTTTGGAACTATGATTGGGGTCGTTGTCCATTTGGAAGACCCATTTGTGACCAAGCTTTAACTTCCTGACTGATGTCTTGAGATGTTTCAATATATCCACATAATTTTCCTCCCTCATGATGCCATCTATTTTGTGAAGTGCACCAGTCCATCCTACAGCAAAGCACCCCCACAACATGATGCTGCCACCCCCATGCTTCACGGTTGGGATGGTGTTCATCGGCTTGCAAGGCTCCCCCTTTTTCCTCCAAACATAACGATGGTCATTGTGGCCAAACAGTTATATTTTTGTTTCATCAGACCAGAGGACATTTCTCCAAAAAGTACGATCTTTGTCCCCAAGTGCAGTTGCAAACTGTAGTCTGGCTTTTTTTATGGCGGTTTTGGAGCAGTGGCTTCTTCCTTGCTCAGGTTATGTCGATATAGGACTCATTTTACTGTGGATATAGATACTTTTGTACCTGTTTCCTCCAGCATCTTCACAAGGTCCTTTGCTGTTGTTTTGGGATTGATTTGCACTTTTCGCACCAAAGTACGTTCATCTCTAAGAGACAGAACGCGTCTCCTTCCTGAGTGGTATGACGGCTGCGTGATCCCATGGTGATTATACTTGCGTACTATTGCTTGTACAGATGAACGTGGTACCTTCAGGCGTTTGTAAATTGCTCTCAAGGATGAACCAGACTTGTGAAGGTCTACAATTTTTTTTTTCTGAGGTCTTGGCTGATTTCTTTTGATTTTCCCATGATGTCAAGCAAAGAGGCAATGAGTTTGAAGGTAGGCCTTGAAATACATCCACAGGTACAACTCCAATTGACTCAAATTATGTCAATTAGCCTATCAGAAGCTTCTAAAGCGATGACATCATTTTCTGGAATTTTCCAAGCTGTTTAAAGGCACAGTCAACTTAGTGTATGTGAACTTCTGACCCACTGGAATTGTGATACAGTGAATTATAAGTGAAATAATCTGTCTGTAAACAATTGTTGGAAAAATTCCTTGTGTCATGCACAAAGTAGACGTCCTAACCGACTTGCCAAAACTATAGTTTGTTAACAAGAAATTTGTGGAGTGGTTGAAAAACGAGTTTTAATGACTCCAACCTAAGTGTATGTAAACTTCCGACTTCAACTGTAGTTACCGTTGACGATGAGTGTGATGGTAATGATAGCTAACTGCAGCTTCCTGTCTGGGTTGGCGCCCCCCCCCCCCTTGGGTTGTGCCGTGGCGGAGATCTTTGTGGGCTATACTCGGCCTTGTCTTAGGATGGTAAGTTGGTGGTTGGAGACATCCCTCTAGTGGTGTGGGGGCTGTGCTTTGGCAAAGTGGGTGGGGTTATATCCTGCCTGTTTGGCCCTGTCCGGGGGTTTCATCGGATGGGGCCACAGTGTCTTCTGATCCCTCCTGTCTCAGCCTCCAGTATTTTTGCTGCAGTAGTTTATGTGTCGGGGGGCTAGGGTCAGTCTGTTACATCTGGAGTATTTCTCTTGTCTTATCCGGTGTCCTGTGTGAATTTAAATATGCTCTCTCTAATTCTCTCTTTCTCTCTTTCTTACTTTCTCTTGGAGGACCTGAGCCCTAGGACCATGCCTCAGGACTACCTGGCATGATGACTCCTTGCTGTCCCCAGTCCACCTGGCCGTGCTGCTGCTCCAGTTTAAACTGTTCTGCCTGCGGCTATGGAACCCTGACCTGTTCACCGGACGTGCTTGTTGCACCCTCGACAACTACTATGATTATTATTATTTGACCATGCTGGTCATTTATGAACATTTTAACATCTTGACCATGTTCTGTTATAATCTCCACCCGACACAGCCAGAAGAGGACTGGCCACCCCTCATAGCCTGGTTCCTCTCTAGGTTTCTTCCTAAGCTTTTGGCCTTTCTAGGGAGTTTTTCCTAGCCACCGTGCTTCTTTCACATGCATTGCTTGCTGTTTGGGGTTTTAGGCTGGGTTTCTGTACAGCACTTTGAGATATCAGCTGATGTACGAAGGGCTGTATAAATACATTTGATTTGATTTGATTTTGATTTGATTTAATGATGATAGTTACTGTTGACGATGAGTGTTTTGGGGATGGATACCGTTGGCAATGAGTGTTATGGTGATAGTTACCGTTGACGATGAGTGTGATGGTGAGTCTCCTCTCCAGCAGGGAGGCTGTGTTCTTGAGGAGGACGGTGTAGTTCCCAGCATCCTCAGGGTGAACGTCTCTGATCTCTAAGGTATAGTGCTGATGGAGACGCATCCTGTTGAACTCTGGACGACGGCTGATCAACTTATCACCTTTATACCTGAGAGAACATCCAAACAAAAAGGAATACAAAGTTGATCTTGATATAGCAAGGTATTGTAGCAAATAAGTATGATAAAATACATGCATCAGAAACAGAGAACACTTTGGGAATTGTCTGATCAATATCAGCAAGCTAGAAAAGCTAACTGCAGCAAAATAGCTAGCTACCTGATTGGCTAAACAGAATGTCAGCACACTTTTGTCCAGCAACAAACCTAGCACTGAAAGATACATTTAAAGGGCGTCCTCGCAACAAAGTCATGACATTATGAAGATAAATATTCCATATCAGATAGTTAATGTTCCAAATCAGATAGTTAATGTTCCATATCAGATAGTTAATGTTCCATATCAGATAGTTAATGTTCCAAATCAGATAGTTAATGTTCCATGGCAGATAGTTAATGTTCCATGTCAGATAGTTAATGTTCCATATCAGATAGTTAATGTTCCATATCAGATAGTTAATGTTCCATATCAGATAGTTAATGTTCCATATCAGATAGTTAATGTTCCATATCAGATAGTTAATGTTCCATGGCAGATAGTTAATGTTCCATATCAGATAGTTAATGTTCCATATCAGATAGTTAATGTTCCATATCAGATAGTTAATGTTCCATGGCAGATAGTTAATGTTCCATATCAGATAGTTAATGTTCCAAAGCAGATAGTTAATGTTCCATGGCAGATAGTTAATGTTCCATGGCAGATAGTTAATGTTCCATATCAGATAGTTAATGTTCCATGGCAGATAGTTAATGTTCCATGGCAGATAGTTAATGTTCCATATCAGATAGTTAATGTTCCATGGCAGATAGTTAATGTTCCATGGCAGATAGTTAATGTTCCATATCAGATAGTTAATGTTCCATGGCAGATAGTTAATGTTCCATGGCAGATAGTTAATGTTCCATATCAGATAGTTAATGTTCCATGGCAGATAGTTAATGTTCCATGGCAGATAGTTCATGTTCCATATCAGATAGTTAATGTTCCGTGGCAGATAGTTAATGTTCCATATCAGATAGTTAATGTTCCATACCAGATAGTTCATGTTCCATGGCAAATAGTTAATGTTCCATATCAGATAGTTAATAATGCCAGATGGTCTTACCACTGTATGTCAGGTCTGGGGTATGCTGACACATTGACTAACAGTTTAAAGGACTTCTGTCCTAATGTTGCCTCGACGACCGGGCCGCTCCTGTAGTCTAGGCTGATGAATGGCTTCTCTGCAACAGGACACACACACACACACACACACACACACACACATAGGAGGGCAAAGAGGAGGTTTGGTGAAACCTACTTGCGTAATAAGAAACCTTGCCAGAAGACTTAGGAAAGGTCTTTAATTACCTAGGCTTTAGCTCAGCAGGCTAACGCAGTCTTGTGGTGCACAAAAGGCTGTCACGTCCTGACCAGTAAAATAGGTTATTTGTTATTGTAGTTTGGTCAGGGTGTGGCAGGGGGTGTTTGTTTAGAGTGTTTCGGGGTTTGTTGGGCTATGTTCTTGTTAGTCTATTTCTATGTTAGTTCTAGTATGTCTATTTCTATGTGGTGTTAATTGGGTTGACCTTCAATTAGAAACAGCTGCTCCTCGTTGCTTCTAATTGAAGGTCCTATTTAAGAGGGGTGTTTTTTTTCCTATGGGATTTGTGGGTAGTTATTTCCTGTTTTGTGTTCGTGCACCTGACGGGACTGTTAAGTGGCGTTTGTTGTTTTTGTTTACGTGTTTCCTTCTTTAATGAAATAAAAAGATGAGTATTCACGTTCCCGCTGCGTTTTGGTCCAATCCTTACGACGCCCGTGACAATGGCCCGGGTTTCAAACGTCGTTCTTACCGTGCACTATGACCTGCGTTGCCAGATCCAGTTTCTTCTCCGCACTGATGGCAGAGCAGGTGTACATGCCGGTGTCGCTGACGTTAACACTTTGGATGGTCAGGATGCTGACTGCCTCCGTGAACCCAGAGAGAGAATTACGCTTGTGCACTATGCCCACTGTACTGTTCATCTAGAGGGAGGGAGGGAGGGAGGGAGGGAGAGAGAGAGAGAGAGAGAGAGAGAGAGAGGATTACACTTGTGCACTATGCCCACTGTACTGTTCATCTGGAGGGAGGGAGGGGGGGGGAGGGAGGGAGAGAGAGGGGGAGAGAGGGAGAGAGAATTACGCTTGTGCACTATGCCCACTGTACTGTTCATCTAGAGGTGGGAGAGAGAGAGACAAAGGGAGAGAGGGGGGAGAGAGAGAGAGAGGGATTAGAGAGAGAGAGGGATAGAGAGAGAGGGGGGTAGAGAGAGAGAGAGAGAGGGGGGGTAGAGAGAGAGAGAGAGAGATAGAGAGAGAGAGGGGGATAGATAGAGGGAGAGAGAGAGAGATTGAGAGAGACAGGGAGAGAGAGAGGGGGGTAGAGGGATAGAGAGAGAGAATTGAGAGAATTGAGGAGAGAATTGAGAGAGAGAGAGAGAGAGAGAGAGAGAGAGAGGGATAGAGAGAGAGGGGGGAGAGAGAGGGGGAGAGGGATAGAGAGAGAGGGGGGTAGAGAGAGAGGGGGGGTAGAGAGAGAGAGAAAGAGGGATCGAGAGAGATAGAGAGAGGGATAGATAGAGGGAGAGAGAGAGAGAATTGAGAGAGAGGGGGGGTAGAGAGAGAGAGAGAGAGAGAGGCGGTAGAGAGAGAGAGAGAGAGAGAGGGTAGAGAGAGCGAGAGAGAGAGAGGGGGTAGAGAGAGAGAGAGAGGGGGGGTAGAGAGAGAGAGAGAGAGAGAGAAAGTAAGAGAGACAGAAATGTAAAGACATAAACATGACCTTCTATACACATACATCCATCTATTAACCGTTAGTTCCTCCAAGCTACATGAAATAGTACCATATAACATAGGACATCATTCAGTGAATTAGCTTCATCCGAGCTGCAGCGATACTGATCGCTTGCCGTAGGTTCTGTTCCATTCAAATGTACGTTTTTCCCTCATCATTTACCTGGATCTACGTTAAGCGTGCAAACTACTATTTTTCACCGGCCGTACCTGTTTTCCAGGATAAGACCACAGGAACTCAACGAGCGTGTTAAACTCAACGGTGGCGGTACAGTTGAGCGTCAGGGCTTCCTCCGTGAACAGCTCCACCGAGTCCTCTGGATAGAGCTTGAAGTCGTAAACCTGGCTTCCTGTCGGGTGGTTGGGGGGGTGAGAGAGGTCAATGTGACACCACCACAGTGACAAACAGAGCTGGCCCAGAGAAGTCGAGTCTCTTTGGCTGGCCCGTCACCATGTCCCTGGACCCCTGGCACCGTTCCATCACTTTTAAACTCACATCCTTCCTTTCTCTCTTCCTTGAAGTAATCACTTGAAGAAAATGACCTATTTACCAACATTGGGTCGGTGAAAGTTGCATAGTTTTACAACTATCCAGTCATTACAGATCAATGATTATTTCAACTAATTGAGGAAGTATTGAACAAGGCTTAGGGCTGGAGTGGGCTAGCTCTGTCGACTCGAGGCTGAGCTAATCTGTTGAAATGTCCACCTTTCAAACGGTCGTCACCAAATCTGTGAGGACTTGATAGGGGAAACCAAACTGAATTCATCCAGTCCTTTCACCTGTCTTTAGGAAAACTTTAAAAGTACCAGCACTCGACCAAGATCTCTCTAATCGTAAAACTCAATTTGTGGCTCTCTGCTCTTATTGGAAAAAATGTGGACTCTTAAAGACTCTGTGTGAATCTGTATGAAGGTGATACTGTATCTGTACTAGCTAGCTAGTGTCTGTATGAAGGTGATACTGTATCTGTACTAGCTAGCTAGTGTCTGTATGAAGGTGATACTGTATCTGTACTGGGTGGGAGCTAGCTAGCTAGCTAGTGTCTGTATGAAGGTGATACTGTATCTGTACTGGGTGGGAGCTAGCTAGCTAGCTAGTGTCTGTATGAAGGTGATACTGTATCTGTACTGGGTGGGAGCTAGCTAGCTAGTGTCTGTATGAAGGTGATACTGTATCTGTACTAGCTAGCTAGCGTCTGTTTGTCTTAACGCTCCATCTGCGCTAAGACGTATGACAGGCGATGGAAAGCACTTTCCTCAGAGCCATGATTCTGTTTCTGTTGACCCGGGTCGATGTGTAAAGGTCATCCCTTCAGGTCTGGACTGAGAGACTCTGAGATGCGAGTCCCAAATGTCTCACTATTCCATATAAAGTGCACAATTTTTTGACGAGGCTGGTCAGTAGTACTGCACTATATTGGGAATAGGGAGGCATTTGGGACTCAGCAATCTGAGAGGTGAGTGATATCAGACGATAACACTGGGAGTCCAGATCCTCAGGTGACACAGAGTTCAGTCCCGAACAGACATTTAGACAGCAGACGAAAAGACAGTGGTGAGCGCTTACTGCTTCTAAGAACCGTTGTCTTAGTTCGCTCTTAAATAAATTACTCTCCTGAACTTTCTTTATCATGTAATGTGTGCTGTTTCCTACTTCAGACCTGTGAGACTGGGATCTCTAAGGATATAGAGAGACATGCAGTATGGACGTCTCTGTTATAGAGAGACATGCAGTATGGACGTCTCTGTTATAGAGAGACATGCAGTATGGACGTCTCTGTTATAGAGAGACATGCAGTATGGACGTCTCTGTTATAGAGAGACATGCAGTATGGACATCTCTGTTATAGAGACATGCAGTATGGACGTCTCTGTTATAGAGAGACATGCAGTATGGACGTCTCTGTTATAGAGAGACATGCAGTATGGACGTCTCTGTTATAAGAGACATGCAGTATGGACGTCTCTGTTATAGAGAGACATGCAGTATGGACGTCTCTGTTATAGAGAGACATGCAGTATGGACGTCTCTGTTATAGAGAGACATGCAGTATGGACGTCTCTGTTATAGAGAGACATGCAGTATGGACGTCTCTGTTATAGAGACATGCAGTATGGACGTCTCTGTTATAGAGAGACATGCAGTATGGACGTCTCTGTTATAGAGAGACATGCAGTATGGACGTCTCTGTTATAGAGAGACATGCAGTATGGACGTCTCTGTTATAGAGAGACATGCAGTATGGACGTCTCTGTTATAGAGAGACATGCAGTATGGACGTCTCTGTTATAGAGAGACATGCAGTATGCACGTCTCTGTTATAGAGAGACATGCAGTATGGACATCTCTGTTATAGAGAGACATGCAGTATGGACATCTCTGTTATAGAGACATGCAGTATGGACGTCTCTGTTATAGAGAGACATGCAGTATGGACGTCTCTGTTATAGAGAGACATGCAGTATGGACGTCTCTGTTATAGAGAGACATGCAGTATGGACGTCTCTGTTATAGAGAGACATGCAGTATGGACGTCTCTGTTATAGAGAGACATGCAGTATGGACGTCTCTGTTATAGAGAGACATGCAGTATGGACATCTCTGTTATAGAGACATGCAGTATGGACGTCTCTGTTATAGAGAGACATGCAGTATGGACGTCTCTGTTATAGAGAGACATGCAGTATGGACATCTCTGTTATAGAGAGACATGCAGTATGGACATCTCTGTTATAGAGACATGCAGTATGGACGTCTCTGTTATAGAGAGACATGCAGTATGGACGTCTCTGTTATAGAGAGACATGCAGTATGGACGTCTCTGTTATAGAGAGACATGCAGTATGGACGTCTCTGTTATAGAGAGACATGCAGTATGGACGTCTCTGTTATAGAGAGACATGCAGTATGGACGTCTCTGTTATAGAGAGACATGCAGTATGGACGTCTCTGTTATAGAGAGACATGCAGTATGGACGTCTCTGTTATAGAGAGACATGCAGTATGGACGTCTCTGTTATAGAGAGACATGCAGTATGGACGTCTCTGTTATAGAGAGACATGCAGTATGGACGTCTCTGTTATAGAGAGACATGCAGTATGGACGTCTCTGTTATAGAGAGACATGCAGTATGGACGTCTCTGTTATAGAGAGACATGCAGTATGGACGTCTCTAAGGATATAGAGATGCATGCAGGGTGTCCGTGTACTAGGTAGTGTATACTATGTAGTGCATGGTTACCTGTGGACTGCACCAAGTAGAGGGTAGAGCGGTAATCTCTCCCTTGTTGTGTAGCTTGGCAGTAAATCCCAATGATGAAAGGTCTGGAGTCTAAGGTCTGTCTAGGGATGGACCAGCCTCTTTTACTGTCCCACACCATCCCCTCATCCTCCAGCGGCATAGGTACCGTCTCCCACTGGGGAGAGAGGAGAGGAGAGAGGGATGACAGAAGAGAATGAGGAGAGGAGAGAGGAATGACAGAAGAGAATGAGGAGAAGAGAGAGGGATGAGAGGGGATTGAGGAGAGGAGAGAGGGATGAGAAGAGAAGAGTTGAGTAGAATATAATAGAGCAGAGTAGAATATAATAGAGAAGAGTAGAGTAGAATATAATAGAGTAGAGTAGAGAAGAGTAGAATATAATAGAGTAGAGTAGAGTAGAGAAGGGTAGAATATAATAGAGTAGAGAAGAGTAGAATATAATAGAGAAGAGTAGAATATAATAGAGTAGAGTAGAGAAGAGTAGAATATAATAGAGCAGAGTAGAGTAGAATATAATAGAGCAGAGTAGAGTATAATAGAGCAGAGTGGAGAAGAGTAGAATATAATAGAGCAGTTTAGAGTAGAATATAATAGAGTAGAGTATAATATAATAGAGTAGAGAAGAGTATAATATAATAGAGAAGAGAAGAGTAGAATATAATAGAGCAGAGTAGAGTAGAATATAATAGAGCAGAGTAGAGTATAATAGAGTAGAGAAGAGTAGAATATAATAGAGTAGAGTAGAGAAGAGTAGAATATAATAGAGAAGAGAAGAGTAGTATATAATAGAACAGAGTAGAGTAGAGTAGAATATAAAAGAGCAGAGTAGAGTAGAATAGAATAGAGCAGCGTAGAGTAGAATATAATAGAACAGAGTAGAGCAGAGTAGAATATAATAGAGCTGAGTAGAGTAGAATAGAATAGAGCAGCGTATAGTAGAGTAGAGCATAGTAGAGCAGAGAAGGTACCAACCAGATAAAGTGTGACGATGAGGTCGGGAACAGTGACTAGACAAGGTACTGTGATGTGAGTGGAGGATCGCGATATGAAAATGGTCTCGAGGTCGCCGTTACTTCCTCTGTTTCTCCTGAGGAAAGGCTGCTCCAGATCTGGAGGAAAGGAGGACAGGACAGTCACAAGGCAGTCAGAGAACAATGACAGATAATATACAATATAATACACAATATACACTTTTTAGAATGAAGACAATCAGTCGATCGTGAGTCGTTTGTGTTACCGCTTGGCTGGAACAAAAGTCTTTTCATACAACCCTTGGGGATTAATAAAATACAATCTAATTGCATCTAATCTCATCTCATTTCACCAACTGTCTGTGTATAAATCACCCCCGGCATATAACAGCCTCTGGGCTCCCTGCAGAGGAGTGTCATTCTAAAGTGTATAATATTGCAATGTAGTAATTTGCTCCTAGCGCCACAGATGGTACAATGAGCAAGATGTTTCACCGGATGTATAAATGTGAAGCATCCAGTTGGCGTTTCCACCTCACAACCAAATATGGTGATGAGAGGAAGCCTATTGGCCGGCAGTGGGAGAAGATGGAGCGAGATGGATTTTGGCCGACATTCTGCTCATTTTCTTCATCTATGAAACATTTGATCTCAATACTGTTTTCTGTTCTCAAAACTAGAATCTGTTACAAACAGAGTGGACTACGTTTTGTAGACTTTACCCTTTGGTAAAAATTTTTTAAAAATGGCGTTGTTTTCGAAGGAGTTCAAAGGCAAAATGTAATTATTGCACACTCGCACTTCACAGAGTTAGCATTCCCTAATGTAAATATGCAAATACAAATCTCGCTAGCTTGGGCTTGGTTCTGCCCACCTCCTTGCTTGGTTCTGCCCACCTCCCTGCTTGGCTCTGCCCACCTCCTTGCTTGGTTCTGCCCACCTCCCTGCTTGGTTCTGCCCACCTCCTTGCTTGGTTCTGCCCACCTCCTTGCTTGGTTCTGCCCACCTCCCTGCTTGGTTCTGCCCACCTCCTTGCTTGGTTCTGCCCACCTCCCTGCTTGGTTCTGCCCACCTCCCTGCTTGGTTCTGCCCACCTCCTTGCTTGGTTCTGCCCACCTCCTTGCTTGGTTCTGCCCACCTCCCTGCTTGGTTCTGCCCACCTCCTTGCTTGGTTCTGCCCACCTCCCTGCTTGGTTCTGCCCACCTCCCTTGCTTGGTTCTGCCCACCTCCCTGCTTGGTTCTGCCCACCTCCCTGCTTGGTTCTGCCCACCTCCTTGCTTGGTTCTGCCCACCTCCCTGCTTGGTTCTGCCCACCTCCTTGCTTGGTTCTGCCCACCTCCTTGCTTGATTCTGACCACTATGATTAATTTGCTCCTGTTGGAAACGACAGGCTGTGGTATATCTTGGGTTAGTTACAAAAAAATCTTTGCTAGCAGAACAGCTCAGCCAATAACGGTTAGAAACCACAGGATCCTGATTGTCTTCATTAGAACAGCAAGATAGTTTCACCTCAGGATATCGGTCTGATAGGTGAACGTACTCTATCTATGATGTGCTGCTCTGAAAATCACCTTGATTTTTCACTCTGTATGTGATTGTTACTGCATGGGGCCTCAGCTAGACTTCACAGTCATTTCTGTCATCAATTGACATTGTCTACATCCAAAATGGCACCCTGTTAGATGCCTATGGGCCCTGGTCAAAAGAAGTGCACTATAGGAACTAGGGTGGATGGCTGCCGCTTTACGGGATCTTGATCAATTCTTCTACTTTCTGTGGGGTTTTTTTCCCCCCGCTAATCTCACTTTTTTTTTGTACATAAAGTTTCCTCCATTTCCTATGACCGAAAAAAGGCTTCTGGACATCAGAACAGCAATAATCCCTAACCTCCATACTGATTAAGATTTCAACTTCAACCAGTAGGGGGAACAGGACATACTGCAAACCCTGGACCAGGCCCTAATCCCAAAGACTCGGAAAAGGAAGAGATGGCCTAAGAGAGGCCGACGTGCGGGCACCCTGACGAAAGTACGTCAGCGAGTAAATTAACCGCATCTACCCTTCGTTCTATTGCCGAGGCACCAAATCACTGGAGAACAAACTGGACAAGCTCCGTTCGAGACTATCCTATCAACAGTACCTGAAGAACTGTAATATCTTATGTTTCCTTGGAGTCGTGGCTGAACAAGGAAATGTTTTTTTCTATTTATCGGCAGGACCGAACGGCAGGAATACCTCATAGTACCTCATGATGAGTTGTAGAACACACTATTTACCAAGAGAGTTCTCATCTATATTATTCCTGGCTGTCTATTTACCACCACAGAACGATGCTGGCACTAAGATCGCACTCAATGACCTCTATAAGGCCATAAGCAAACAATAAAATGCTCATCCAGAGGCGGCGCTCCTAGTGGCCGGGGACTTTAATGCAGGGAAACTGAAATCCTAACTTTTACCTAATTTGTACCAGCATGTTACATGTGCAACCAGAGGAAAAACAACTCTAGACCACCTTTACTCTACACACAGAGACGCGTACAAAGCTCTCCCTCGCCTTCCATTTGGCAAATCTGACCATAATTCTATCCTTCTGATTCCTGCTTACAAGCAAAAACTAAAGCAGGAAGTACCAGTGACTCGCTCAATACGGAAGTTGCCAGATGACTCAGATGCTAAGCTACAAGACTGTTTTGCTAGAACAGACTGGAACATGTTCCGGGATTCTTCCGATGGCATCGAGGAGTACACCACATCAGTCACCGGCTTCATCAATAAGTGCATCGACGACGTCGTCCCCACAGTGACCGTGTGTACATATCCCAACCGGAAGACATGGATTACAGGCAACATTCGCACTGAGCTAAAGGGTAGAGCTGCCGCTTTCAAGGAGCGGGACTCTAACCCAGATGCTTATAAGAAATGCTGCTATGCCCCCCGACGAACCATCAAACAAGTAAAGCATCAATACAGGACTAAGATTGAATCCTACTACACCGACTCCGATGCTCGTCAGATGTGGCAGGGCTTGCAAACTATTAAGGACTACAAAGGGAAGGACAGCCGCGAGCTGTCGAGCCTACCAGACGAGCTAAATTACTTCTATGCTCGCTTCGAGGCAAGCAACACTGAAGCATGCATGAGAGCACCAGCTGTTCCGGATGACTGTGTGATCATGCTCTCCACAGCCTATGTGAGTAAGACCTTTAAACAGGTCAACATTCCCAAGGCCGCAGGGCCAGACAGATTCAATTCGGATTCAACTCCAATACGCATACAGCCCCAACAGATCCAAAGATGATGCATTTCTATTGCATTCCACACTGTTCTTTCCCACCTGGACAAGAGGAACAGCTTCACCTGGAATGCTTTTCCCACAATCTTGAAGGTGTTCCCACATATGCTGAGCACTTGTTGGCTGCTTTTCCTTCACTCGGCGGTTCAACTCATCCCAAACCATCTCAATTGCGTTGAGGTCGGGTGATTGTGGAGGCCAGGTCATCTGATGCAGCACTCCATCACTCTCCTTCTTGGTCAAATAGCCCTTACACAGCCTGGAGGTGTGTTGGGTCATTGTCCTTTTGAAAAACAAATGATAGTCCCACTAAGCCCAAACCAGATGGGATGGCGTAACGCTGCAGAATGCTGTGGTAGCCATGCTGGTTAAGTGTGCCTTAAATTCTAAATAAATCACTGACAGTGTCACCAGCAAAGCACCCCCACACCATAATGCCTCCTCCTCCATGCTTCACGGTGGGAAATAAACATGCAGAGATCACCCATTCACCCACACCGCATCTCACAAAGACATGGAGGTTGGATCCATAAATCTCCAATTTGGACTCATCAGACCAAAGGACACATTTCCACTCGTCTAATGTCCATTGCTCGTGTTTCTTGACCCAAGCAAGTCTCTTCTTATTATTGGTGTCCTTTAGTAGTGGTTTCTTTGTAGCAATTCAACCATGAAGGCCTGATTCATGCAGTCTCCTCTGAACAGTTGATGTTGAGATGTGTCTATTACTTGAATTCTGTGAAGCATTTCTTTGGGCTGCAATTTCTGAAGCTGGTGACTCTAATGAACTTATCCTCTGCAGCAGACGTAACTCTGGGTCTTCCTTTCCTGTGGCGGTCCTCATGAAAGCCAGTTTCATCATGGCACTTGATGGTTTTTGTGAATGCACTTGAAGAAACTTTCAAAGTTCTTGACATTTTCCAGATTGACTGACCTTCATGTCTTAAAGTAATGATGGACTGTCATTTCTCTTTGCTTATTTGAGCTGTTCTTGCCATAATATAGACTTGGTCTTTTACCAAATAGGGCTATCTTCTGTATACCACCCCTACCTTGTCACAACACAACTGATTGTCTCAAACTCATTAAGAAGGAAAGACATTTCACAAATTAACTTTTAACAAGGCACACCTGTTAATTGAACTGCATTCCAGGTGACTACCTCATGAAGCTGGTTTAGAGAATGCCAAGAGTGTGCAAAGCTGTCATCAAGGCATAGATAGGGTGGCTATTTGAAGAATCTCAAATATAAAATATTGTAACGTGTGGGCTGGGAGTCGGGAAGCAAGTTCATGGAGTGAAGCGTTTAATAAATAAATGAAAACATAATACAAAACAAGAAACACGAACAACGCACTGACATGAAACAGAAACAATAACGCCTGGGGAAGGAACCAAAGGGAGTGACATATACAGGGAAGGAACCAAAGGGAGTGACATATACAGGGAAGGAACCAAAGGGAGGGACATATACAGGGAAGGAACCAAAGGGAGTGACATATACAGGGAAGGAACCAAAGGGAGTGACATATACAGGGAAGGAACCAAAGGGAGTGACATATACAGGGAAGGAACCAAAGGGAGTGACATATACAGGGAAGGAACCAAAGGGAGTGACATATACAGGGAAGGAACCAAAGGGAGGGACATATACAGGGAAGGAACCAAAGGGAGGGACATATACAGGGAAGGAACCAAAGGGAGTGACATATACAGGGAAGGAACCAAAGGGAGGGACATATACAGGGAAGGAACCAAAGGGAGGGACATATACAGGAAGGAACCAAAGGGAGGGACATATACAGGGAAGGAACCAAAGGGAGTGACATATACAGGGAAGGAACCAAAGGGAGGGACATATACAGGGAAGGAACCAAAGGGAGTGACATATACAGGGAAGGAACCAAAGGGAGGGACATATACAGGGAAGGAACCAAAGGGAGTGACATATACAGGGAAGGAACCAAAGGGAGTGACATATACAGGAAGGAACCAAAGGGAGTGACATATACAGGGAAGGAACCAAAGGGAGTGACATATACAGGGAAGGAACCAAAGGGAGGGACATATACAGGGAAGGAACCAAAGGGAGTGACATATACAGGGAAGGAACCAAAGGGAGTGACATATACAGGGAAGGAACCAAAGGGAGTGACATATACAGGGAAGGAACCAAAGGGAGTGACATATACAGGGAAGGAACCAAAGGGAGTGACATATACAGGGAAGGAACCAAAGGGAGTGACATATACAGGGAAGGAACCAAAGGGAGTGACATATACAGGGAAGGAACCAAAGGGAGGGACATATACAGGGAAGGAACCAAAGGGGAGTGACATATACAGGAAGGAACCAAAGGGGAGTGACATATACAGGGAAGGAACCAAAGGGAGTGACATATACAGGTAAGGAACCAAAGGGAGGGACATATACAGGGAAGGAACCAAAGGGAGGGACATATACAGGGAAGGAACCAAAGGGAGTGACATATACAGGGAAGGAACCAAAGGGAGTGACATATACAGGGAAGGAACCAAAGGGAGTGACATATACAGGGAAGGAACCAAAGGGAGTGACATATACAGGGAAGGAACCAAAGGGAGTGACATATACAGGGAAGGAACCAAAGGGAGTGACATATACAGGGAAGGAACCAAAGGGAGGGACATATACAGGGAAGGAACCAAAGGGAGTGACATATACAGGGAAGGAACCAAAGGGAGTGACATATACAGGGAAGGAACCAAAGGGAGTGACATATACAGGGAAGGAACCAAAGGGAGTGACATATACAGGGAAGGAACCAAAGGGAGTGACATATACAGGGAAGGAACCAAAGGGAGGGACATATACAGGGAAGGAACCAAAGGGAGGGACATATATAGGGAAGGAACCAAAGGGAGTGACATATACAGGGAAGGAACCAAAGGGAGTGAGAGAGGGAGCACACGTGACAAATATATGTTGATTTGTTAAACACTTTTTTGGTTACTAGTGTACATGATTCCATATGTGATATTTCATAGTGTTTGATGTCTTCACTACTATTCTACAATGCAGAAAATAGTTTTTAAAAAATGAAGAAAAACCCTCGAATGAGTAGGTGTTCTAAAACTTTTGACCGGTAGTGTACATTTGCAAAAAAAATATATATAATGTTTTTGCTATTATGAGGTATTGTGTGTAGATTGATGAGGGACAATTTTTATTTAGAATAAGGCTGTAATGTAACAAAATGTGGGAAAAGTAAAATGGTTTGAATACATTCCGAACGCACTGTATATGGATGTTACAGCATGAAGCTATCACAACCACTTCTGTCACCAATTTACTATGATGATTTACATGGTCGATTACCAGCGCTCAGACAGCCTAGTCATTACCAGAGAATAATAGTTTGTATCACAAATGGCATCCTGTTGTTAGGAGGGAGGGATGAGGTTCATGGCTGTGAGGAGAGGGGTGTTATGTTGCTAGGAGGGAGGGATGAGGGTCATGGCTGTGAGGAGAGGGGTGTTATGTTGCTAGGAGGGAGGGATGAGGGTCATGGCTGTGAGGAGAGGGGTGTTATGTTGCTAGGAGGGAGGGATGAGGTTCATGGCTGTGAGGAGAGGGGTGTTATGTTGCTAGGAGGGAGGGATGAGGTTCATGGCTGTGAGGAGAGGGGTGTTATGTTGCTAGGAGGGAGGGATGAGGGTCATGGCTGTGAGGAGAGGGGTGTTATGTTGCTAGGAGGGAGGGATGAGGGTCATGGCTGTGAGGAGAGGGGTGTTATGTTGCTAGGAGGGAGGGATGAGGGTCATGGCTGTGAGGAGAGGGGTGTTATGTTGCTAGGAGGGAGGGATGAGGGTCATGGCTGTGAGGAGAGGGGTGTTATGTTGCTAGGAGGGAGGGATGAGGGTCATGGCTGTGAGGAGAGGGGTGTTATGTTGCTAGGAGGGAGGGATGAGGGTCATGGCTGTGAGGAGAGGGGTGTTATGTTGCTAGGAGGGAGGGATGAGGGTCATGGCTGTGAGGAGAGGGGTGTTATGTTGCTAGGAGGGAGGGATGAGGTTCATGGCTGTGAGGAGAGGGGTGTTATGTTGCTAGGAGGGAGGGATGAGGTTCATGGCTGTGAGGAGAGGGGTGTTATGTTGTTAGGAGGGAGGGATGAGGGTCATGGCTGTGAGGAGAGGGGTGTTATGGGATGCGTCCCAATTGGCACCCTAAGAGGGAGAGGTGATGAGCTCCGGCAGGGTAACTGAAGCAAGGGGCACTGGGAGTGAGGGTTTAAGGGGAGAGTGGTGAGGTCTGGCAGTCTAAATGAGGCAAGGGGCACTGGGAGTGAGGGTTTAAGGGGAGAGTGGTGAGGTCTGGCAGTCTAAATGAGGCAAGGGGCACTGGGAGTGAGGGTTTAAGGGGAGAGTGGTGAGGTCTGGCAGGCTAAATGAGGCAAGGGGCACTGGGAGTGAGGGTTTAAGGGGAGAGTGGTGAGGTCTGGCAGGCTAAATGAGGCAAGGGGCACTGGGAGTGAGGGTTTAAGGGGAGAGTGGTGAGGTCTGGCAGGCTAAATGAGGCAAGGGGCACTGGGAGTGAGGGTTTAAGGGGAGAGTGTTGAGGTCTGGCAGGGTAACTGAAGCCACATGGTCCCACTCTTATCCTACCGCCTGTGAGTTATATTTACTGCTCCTTTAATCTCCTCTCCCATCCCATCCCTTCCCCTCCCCTCCTCCCCTGCCCTCCTCCTCTCCTTTCCCCTCCCCTCCTCCTCTGCCCTCCTCCTCTCCTTTCCCCTCCCCTCCTCCCCTGCCCTCCTCCTCTCCTTTCCCCTCCCCCTCCTCCCCTGCCCTCCTCCTCTCCTTTCCCCTCCCCTCCTCCCCTGCCCTCCTCCTCTCCTTTCCCCTCCCCTCCTCCCCTGCCCTCCTCCTCTCCTTTCCCCTCCCCTCCTCCCCTGCCCTCCTCCTCTCCTTTCCCCTCCCCCTCCTCCCCTGCCCTCCTCCTCTCCTTTCCCCTTCTCTCCTCACCCCTGCCCTCCTCCTCTCCTTTCCCCTCCCGTCCCTTCCCCTCCCCTCCTCTCCCCTCCCTTCCCCTCTCCTCTCCTCTCCCCTCCCTTCCCCTCTCCTCTCCCCCCTCCACTCCTCTCCCCTCCCTGCCCCTCCTCTCCTCACTTCTCCTTTTGTCCTGTGGCCTTTTAGCTGTAATTTACTGCTGGTGGTTCATCTGGCTTTGATCAGCCTCCAGCAGGAATCTGGAGGAACTGTTTGGGCACCTTGTCAGGAAAGATCAACAAGACTATGAGATGACCAGTCAGGCAGTCAGTCAGCCAGGCAGTCAGCCAGGCAGTCAGCCAGCAGGACTTAACCTCCCCTACCTCCTCCTACCTCCCCTACCTCCTCCTACCTCCCCTACCTCCCCCTACCTCCCCTACCTCCCATACCTCCCCTACCTCCTCCTACCTCCCCTACCTCCCCCTACCTCCATAACCTCCCCCTACCTCCCCTACCTCCCCTACCTCCCCCTACCTCCATAACCTCCCCTACCTCCTCCTACCTCCCCTACCTCCCCCCTACCTCCATAACCTCCCCTACCTCCCATACCTCCCCCTACCTCCATAATCTCCCCCTACCTCCATAACCTCCCCTACCTCCCATACCTCCCCCCTACCTCCATAACCTCCCCTACCTCCCCCTACCTCCCCCACCTCCATAACCTCCCCCTACCTCCATAACCTCCCCCTACCTCCATAACCTCCCCTACCTCCCCTACCTCCCCCTACCTCCATAACCTCCCCTACCTCCCATACCTCCCCCTACCTCCATAACCTCCCCTACCTCCCATATCTCCCCCTACCTCCATAACCTCCCCTACCTCCCCCTACCTCCATAACCTCCCCCTACCTCCATAACCTCCCCTACCTCCATAACCTCCATAACCTCCCCCTACCTCCCCCTACCTCCATAACCTCCCCTACCTCCATAACCTCCCCCCTACCTCCATAACCTCCCCCTACCTCCATAACCTCCCCCTACCTCCATAACCTCCATAACCTCCCCTACCTCCATAACCTCCCCTACCTCCATAACCTCCCCTACCTCCATAACCTCCCCTACCTCCATAACCTCCATAACCTCCCCCCTACCTCCCCCTACCTCCATAACCTCCCCCTACCTCCATAACCTCCCCCTACCTCCATAACCTCCCCCTACCTCCATAACCTCCATAACCTCCCCCTACCTCCATAACCTCCCCTACCTCCATAACCTCCCCCTACCTCCATAACCTCCCCTACCTCCATAACCTCCACCTAACCTCCCCCTACCTCCCCCTACCTCCATAACCTCCCCCTACCTCCATATTCTCCCCTACCTCCATAACCTCCCCTACCTCCCCCTACCTCCATAACCTCCCCCTACCTCCCCTACCTCCATAATCTCCCCTACCTCTCCTACCTCCATAACCTCCCCCTGCCTCCCCCTATCTCCCCCTACCTCCCCTACCTCCATAACCTCCCCTACCTCCCCCTACCTCCATAACCTCTCCCTACCTCCATAACCTCCACCTACCTCCCCCTACCTCCCCCTACCTCCATAACCTCCCCCTACCTCCCCCTACCTCCATAACCTCCCCCTACCTCCCCTACCTCCATAACCTCCCCCTACCTCCATAACCTCTGTACAGGAAAGAGGTGAGAGAACATATAGTCACCCCCCACAGTGCTCCCCTCTCTCCCCCCAGATTGTATGTAACCTTAGACCAGAGGCTACCCTCACAATCATTACTGGTGGTGAAAGGAGGTGTGAAAGAAAAGACAGGGTTGGAAAAGACACAATGGAGATCATCTGTACTGAGAGGACTAGAATAGACAGCCTCATGGTTTTTAATCACATCACATCCAAGAAGGCCACAGTATGTGTTTCTAATCCCTTATTACATGTTTATTGTTGGTTTAATCCAATATTAGGGCCCCCTAATAGTTCTGAAAATAAATACATGTGAATCTGGAATCTGGAGTTTGTTTCCAACGTCGGGGCTGTTTTCCTAAAAGAAGTTAAATCCGCTTAGTATTTTATTTCCTTGCCACGAAACTAACCAATCTGGTGATACTGGTATGGTCCCAGTCCTACCTTCAGTCTGGTGATACTGGTATGGTCCCAGTCCTACCTTCAGTCTGGTGATACTGGTATGGTCCCAGTACTACCTTCAGTCTGGTGATACTGGTATGGTCCCAGTCCTACCTTCAGTCTGGTGATACTGGTATGGTCCCAGTCCTACCTTCAGTCTGGTGATACTGGTATGGTCCCAGTCCTACCTTCAGTCTGGTTATACTGGTATGGTCCCAGTCCTACCTTCAGTCTGGTGATACTGGTATGGTCCCAGTCCTACCTTCAGTCTGGTTATATTGGTATGGTCCCAGTCCTACCTTCAGTCTGGTGATACTGGTATGGTCCCAGTCCTACCTTCAGTCTGGTGATACTGGTATGGTCCCAGTCCTACCTTCAGTCTGGTGATACTGGTATGGTCCCAGTACTACCTTCAGTCTGGTGATACTGGTATGGTCCCAGTCCTACCTTCAGTCTGGTTATACTGGTATGGTCCCAGTACTACCTTCAGTCTGGTTATACTGGTATGGTCCCAGTCCTACCTTCAGTCTGGTGATACTGGTATGGTCCCAGTCCTACCTTCAGTCTGGTTATATTGGTATGGTCCCAGTCCTACCTTCAGTCTGGTGATACTGGTATGGTCCCAGTCCTACCTTCAGTCTGGTTATACTGGTATGGTCCCAGTCCTACCTTCAGTCTGGTGATACTGGTATGGTCCCAGTCCTACCTTCAGTCTGGTTATACTGGTATGGTCCCAGTACTACCTTCAGTCTGGTTATACTGGTATGGTCCCAGTCCTACCTTCAGTCTGGTTATACTGGTATGGTCCCAGTCCTACCTTCAGTCTGGTGATACTGGTATGGTCCCAGTCCTACCTTCAGTCTGGTGATACTGGTATGGTCCCAGTACTACCTTCAGTCTGGTTATACTGGTATGGTCCCAGTCCTACCTTCAGTCTGGTTATACTGGTATGGTCCCAGTACTACCTTCAGTCTGGTTATACTGGTATGGTCCCAGTCCTACCTTCAGTCTGGTGATACTGGTATGGTCCCAGTCCTACCTTCAGTCTGGTTATACTGGTATGGTCCCAGTCCTACCTTCTGTCTGGTGATACTGGTATGGTCCCAGTCCTACCTTCAGTCTGGTGATACTGGTATGGTCCCAGTCCTACCTTCCTCAGACAGCTGCAGAGACTTAGTAACGCAAAGTCAACAGTTTTAAATACAGTCTTTGTTAATATAGTCTATACCGTTGAAACTATTTATTTGAATTTTTTTTAAATATATTTGAATATTTGTCGCTACTTTTTAATGTAAATACCTGCAGTCAACTTGTGCAATACGTCAGGAGATAAAGATTGCGTCCTTCATTTCACGCTGTCATATAATTTTTCATTATGAAGTTTTTGGTAGCACCCAGTCACGGTTGTGTTTGTTTACAAGCACACAACAACGAGAGATCGGAACCTTGTGAGTCACTCACTGATGTGCAGCACCCGGCCAGGTGATCAAATCAAATTTTATTGGTCACATACACATGGTTAGCAGGTGTTAATGCGAGTGTAGCGAAATGCTTGTGCTTCTAGTTCCGACCGTACAGTAATATCTAACAAGTAATCTAACAATTTCACACAACAAATACCTACAAGTATAAAGGAATGAATAAGAATATGTACATATTAATATATGGATGAGCGATGGCCGAACGGCATAGGCAAGATGCAGTAGATGGTATAGAGTACAGTATATACATATGAGATGAGTAATATAGGGTATGTGAACATTATATAAAGTGGCATTGTTTAAAGTGACAAGTGATCAATTTATTACATCCAATTTTTAATTATTAAAGTGTCTAAAGATTTGAGTCAGTATGTTGGCAGCAGCCACTCAATGTTAGTGATGGCTGTTTAACAGTCTGATGGCCTTGAGATTGTAACGCCCTGGCCATAGAGAGGGGTTTTTTGTTCTTTATTTTGGTTAGGCCAGGGTGTTACATGTTCCTTTCTCTATGTTTTTGTATTTCTTTGTTTTGGGCCGTGTGTGGCTCCCAATCAGGCACAGCTGAAGCTCATTGTTGCTGATTGGGAGTCACACATAAGGAGCATGTTTTTCCTTTGGGTTTTGTGGGTAATTGTTTCTGTTTTGAGTATTTTCCTAACAGGACTGTTTGCTGTCGTTTTTGTTCATTTTTGTAGTGTTCTCTTGTTTTTTGAATTAAAATTCTAATGATGAACACATCCTCTGCTGCACCTTGGTCTAATTCTGACGACGGCGATTACAGAGATAGAAGCTGTTTATCAGTCTCTCGGTTCCAGCTTTGATGCACCTGTACTGACCTCGCCTTCTGGATGATAGCGGGGTGAACAGGCAGTGGCTCGGGTGGTTGTTGTCCTTGATGATCTTTTTTGCCTTCCTGTGACATTGGGTGGTGTAGGTGTCCTGGAGGGCAGGTAGTTTGCCCCCGGTGATGCGTTGTGCAAACCGCACTACCCTCTGGAGAGCCTTCCGGTTATGGGTGAAGCAGTTGCCGTACCAGGCGGTGATACAGCCCGACAGGATGCTCTCGATTGGGCATCTGTAAAAGTTTGTGAGTGTTTTCGGTGACAAGCCAAATTTCTTCAGCCTCCTGAGGTTGAAGAGGCGCTGCTGCGCCTTCTTCACCACGCTGTCTGTGTGGGTGGACCATTACAATTTGTCTGTGATGTGTACGCCGAGGAACTTTAAAACTTTCCACCTTCTCCTCTACTGTCCCGTCGATGTGGATGGGGGGGTGCTCCCTCTGCTGTTTCCTGAAGTCCACGATCATCTCCTTTGTTTTGTTGACGTTGAGTGTGAGGTTATTTTCCTGACTCCACACTCCGAGTGGTGTCAGGATCGAGTTACAGCATGGAATCCACAACTAAACGTTTTACAGCTAGATATCTTATAACTATTACGTAAAATGCTCTACAGTTGTGCATTTGATTTGCTAATTTAGTTGCTAGTTAGCTATCTAGCTGTGGTTAGCTTCTTCAAAATCACGCTTCGCTTGCCGGTAACAGCAGAAAATCCCCTCCTGGATCAATAGCCTTGCTGTTTAATATTTGTGTTGTGTGTGCAGCAAATTGTGAGTAGCATTTTTCAGTTACTCGTATAACTTTATGAGCTGGGATGTTTGTCCTGAAAATAGTTTAGGTCAGAGACTGTATAAAATGTTCAATTCCCTCATTAGCATTTAGTTAGCGTTCTCTAGGGGATTTTACACATATTCGTTAGCATTGCTAACCTTTGGATTACAAAAAGCTCAGTGGGGTTTGAAAATAGCGCCCCTTGTGTTCATTGTCGGTATTACGGAATATCCCAGTATGGCACAAGGTCGGTGTGAAGGTATGACAATATGGATAACGCTCCAGCCTAACAATTGCAGCTAGCTGCTTGATGGACTTTTAGTGTCAGAAACTCTTTAAACAGGGATTTTTTTTTAACCATTCAGAACAGGTTAGGACTGTGCAAACTCGTTAAATCTGTTTTCAGGGAGACAGACAGACGTCTGTAAAAGTTCTTGTCCTCCTCCCAAGACAAAGAGAAACCAGAGGAAAGAAAGACAGAAAGCGAGAGAAAAGAGAAACTTGAGGCTCCACAGGATAACTAACGCTCCACAGCCAAGTGGAAATGATAAGACTGGGCCTGCATCCCAAACAGCACTCTAATCCATACAAAGTGTACTACTTTTGACCAGCGCACATAGGGAGCAGGGAAATATTTGGGATGCTGACAGGGTCAGACTCAAGGCATGACAACAGAACTGGACTGAAATAGATGGATAGATAGATAAACCTCAGCAACAGTTCAGGTCCAGAGGTAGAACAGATTAACCAATCAAAATGTGCTATTCCATCACTAGCGAGCCAAATGACTGGCACTTTTAACGGGAACACACTACCACTCGATATCTTGGACGGAGGAGACTTCAGATTTCTTTGGTTTACAGATCAAAACACATCCAAGTTTTGGGTGATTTGGTGATTGAGGTTGGTGAACCATATAGATTAAAGTTGCAGTCTGCGATCGTTAGCTAAATAAATGTGTAACATATTGTCTGAATTGTATTCGTAACATATCAAAAGAATCGCAGTTGTATTTTAATTTTTTTAAATAAAATAAATTGCAGGACGTAACATATCATACAAAATGGATGACGTAGTACACAAATGGATGACGTAGTACACAAATGGATGACGTAGTACACAAATGGACGACGTAGGACACAAATGGATGATGTAGTACACAAAATGGATGACGTAGTACACAAATGGATGACGTAGTACACAAATGGATGACGTAGTACACAAATGGATGACGTAGTACACAAATGGATGACGTAGGACACAAATGGATGACGTAGGACACAAATGGATGATGTAGTACACAAATGGATGACGTAGTACACAAATGGATGATGTAGTACACAAATGGATGATGTAGTACACAAATGGATGACGTAGGACACAAATGGATGATGTAGTACACAAATGGATGACGTAGTACACAAATGGATGATGTAATACACAAAAAAAAAAACGGAGCCCATTTTGGCTCATGAGCACCACTTTCAAAACTACTGGCTGAAATTATACAAACGTTCTGGGGCATCACTTTAACAACGCTAGTCATACACAAGAGATGACCACAATGATAACGCTAACACTGGCACTGACAAAAAACCATGCGAGTGTGTGTGGTGTGGTGTGTGTGTGTGGTGTGGTGTGGTGTGGTGTGTGTGTGTGTGTGTGTGTGTGTGTGTGTGTGTGTGTGTGTGTGTGTGTGTGTGTGTGTGTGTGTGTGTGAGAGCAACAGGATGTGTACATGCGTCCGTCTGTCTCTGTGTATATAAAACGGTCCTCTCACCTCTGACGAACACATACAGAGTGGAAGCCGTGGTCCCGTCGATGACAGCCTTGACATCTCTGTAGTAACAGCGGTAGTAACCCGTATCGTTCCCTTTAGCTCCAGTGAGGACCAGGGTCTTGCAATACGGCTTTCCAGGCTCCCCTGGACACTCCAGGACCCGGACCGCCCTTCTCTGGACAGGGACAGAAGCAGGCGTACCAGCCCCCTCCCTGGCCACGGGGTGGTCTCCCACAGCCCCAGCCCCAGGGGTACCAACAGGGATTCCAGCCCCAGTCTCGGCCTCTCCCCCTGGGGCTCTGCCGGTCTGCCGGTCAGTCAGCTCCTCTCCCACCAGGGTCGTCTCAGGCCACACCCAGGACAGAGTACGCTGACCCCTGGAGGTTAGAGGTTAGAGGTCAGAGGAAAGGTCAAGTGAGAGGTCACAGATGGGTCAATTATGGTTTTTAACCAATCAGTAACAGGTTAGGACTGGGCAAATGTCAGGTGTGTGTGATGTTAGCGACTGCGTCAGATTGTGAAAGATTGTGTTTGTGTTTCTCCTCCCCAGAGAGAAGCGGCTACAACAATCGCGTACGACTCGGATACCATCTGCCTCACGCAGCGCATCCTAGCCAATCAGCACAAAGAGAGGATTGGCTCCACCGCTGAGCCTGGTTCCTCTAAGGTTTTCTTCCTTCAAGTGATTATTATTTTATTTTATTTTTTTCTTTTGCAACCGTCGCTTCTGCTTGCTCTCCTGGGATTTAACGGTTGGTTCACCCAGCGGGGCATCTCATCTGTATGCCTGTCAACTATATAAACCAACCATTCAGGAGGACCTGCAGTCCAGAACAGAATCACTTCTTATCCAGGGTCCGACTAACATGGACTTCTCCCTTTTTTGGGTGGGGATTGCCATCACCACAGCAGCTTAACTAACACGGCCTGATGACTTTCTACCTGAGACTCCAAGACAAACCTCTCCGGATCCTTCGACTGTAGACCTTGGCCTCATCCCGATCCGTTCTCATGGAACCTCATTCTCACATCCGTTTGCTGAATAAATATTCTAAGAATCATGTCTGGTCCTTAAACTGGTGAAATTCATTTTCCCAAAATGGTTGGTAAAGATTTGCGCAAAATTAAAAAAAAAGGCGTTTACATGTGTTTAATCTCCACTCTGTATAATCTAACGGTGGATTAGACAGCTGTTTAATCTCCTCTACACCCCTCTGTATAATCTAACGGTGGATTAGACAGCTGTTTAATCTCCACTACACCCCTCTGTATAATCTAACGGTGGATTAGACAGCTGTTTAATCTCCTCTACACCCCTCTGTATAATCTAACGGTGGATTAGACAGCTGTTTAATCTCCTGTATAATGTGATGGTGGATTAGACAGCTGTTTAATCTCCTCTACACCCCTCTGTATAATCTAACGGTGGATTAGACAGCTGTTTAATCTCCTGTATAATGTGATGGTGGATTAGACAGCTGTTTAATCTCCTCTACACCCCTCTGTATAATGTGACGGTGGATTAGACAGCTGTTTACCCTCCACTACACCCCTCTGTATAATGTAACGGTGGATTAGACAGCTGTTTAATCTCCACTACACCCCTCTGTATAATCTAACGGTGGATTAGACAGCTGTTTAATCTCCTCTACACCCCTCTGTATAATCTAACGGTGGATTAGACAGCTGTTTAATCTCCTCTACACCCCTCTGTATAATGTGATGGTGGATTAGACAGCTGTTTAATCTCCTCTACACCCCTCTGTATAATGTAACGGGGGATTAGACAGCTGTTTAATCTCCACTACACCCCTCTGTATAATCTAACGGTGGATTAGACAGCTGTTTAATCTCCTCTACACCCCTCTGTATAATGTAATGGTGGATTAGACAGCTGTTTAATCTCCTGTATAATGTGATGGTGGATTAGACAGCTGTTTAATCTCCACTACACCCCTCTGTATAATGTGATGGTGGATTAGACAGCTGTTTAATCTCCTCTACACCCCTCTGTATAATGTGATGGTGGATTAGACAGCTGTTTAATCTCCTCTACACCCCTCTGTATAATCTAACGGTGGATTAGACCGCTGTTTAATCTCCTCTACACCCCTCTGTATAATCTAACGGTGGATTAGACAGCTGTTTAATCTCCTCTACACCCCTCTGTATAATGTAACGGTGGATTAGACAGCTGTTTAATCTCCTGTATAATGTGATGGTGGATTAGACAGCTGTTTAATCTCCACTACACCCCTCTGTATAATGTGATGGTGGATTAGACAGCTGTTTAATCTCCACTACACCCCTCTGTATAATGTGATGGTGGATTAGACAGCTGTTTAATCTCCACTACACCCCTCTGTATAATGTAACGGTGGATTAGACAGCTGTTTAATCTCCACTACACCCCTCTGTATAATGTGATGGTGGATTAGACAGCTGTTTAATCTCCTCTACACCCCTCTGTATAATGTAACGGTGGATTAGACAGCTGTTTAATCTCCTCTACACCCCTCTGTATAATGTGACGGTGGATTAGACAGCTGTTTAATCTCCTGTATAATGTGATGGTGGATTAGACAGCTGTTTAATCTCCTCTACACCCCTCTGTATAATGTGACGGTGGATTAGACAGCTGTTTAATCTCCACTACACCCCTCTGTATAATGTGATGGTGGATTAGACAGCTGTTTAATCTCCTCTACACCCCTCTGTATAATGTAACGGTGGATTAGACAGCTGTTTAATCTCCTCTACACCCCTCTGTATAATGTGACGGTGGATTAGACAGCTGTTTAATCTCCTGTATAATGTGATGGTGGATTAGACAGCTGTTTAATCTCCTCTACACCCCTCTGTATAATGTGACGGTGGATTAGACAGCTGTTTAATCTCCTGTATAATGTGACGGTGGATTAGACAGCTGTTTAATCTCCTGTATAATGTGATGGTGGATTAGACAGCTGTTTAATGTCCTGTATAATGTGATGGTGGTTTAACCCCCCCCCGGAGAAAAGCAAGGCAATTCTACCCACCCAACTATATTGTTAATTTAACATACATTCCAACAGCAACACCAGAAGGAAATAGGAAGACACTAAGTGGACAACTAGGTCACACACACACACACACACACACACACACACACACACACACACACACACACACACACACACACACACACACACACACACACACACACACACACACACACACACACACGGTACTCTACCTGCATGTGATGGACAGAGTTTCATCTGCGTGGATCACGAGGTCTTCTTTGTGGCTGTCAATGGTGGGCGGAGTCATAGAGTAGCCAATCGCCAGACCTCAGGTATAACAAAAACAAAATCATATGATTGGACGCTGACACTCAAAAACACTGATTTGATTGGATTTTACATTTCAGGAACGAATAAATGATTGGTTTAGACAGCTCTGCTGGTCGGCTCTGTCAACCCTCCTCAGCGTCACGTAGATTAGGAACTCGAGCCGACAGCGGCAGGATGAACTCAACCAAAGCTATCAAATGTTATTCATTATATGACACTGTATTCCACTTAGCTCAAGGGCTGTAATATATATATATATATATATATATATATATATATATATATATATATATATATATATATATATATATATATATATGGCTGTAATATATATATATGGCTGTAAGGCAATCTACAGGAGTAGAGCAGCACAATACACCCAGACACTCACCCCAGCACCACCCAGACACTCACCCCAGCACCACCCAGACACTCACCCCAGCACCACCCAGACACTCACCCCAGCACCACCCAGACACTCACCCCAGCACCACCCAGACACTCACCCCAGCACCACCCAGACACTCACCCCAACACCACCCAGACACTCACCCCAACACCACCCAGACACTCACCCCAACACCACCCGGTCAGACACTAGCACACCCAGACACTCACCCCAGCACCACCCAGACACTCACCCCAGCACCACCCAGACACTTACCCCAGCACCACCCAGACACTCACCCCAACACCACCCAGACACTCACCCCAGCACCACCCAGACACTCACCCCAACACCACCCAGACACTCACACCAACACCACCCAGACACTCACCCCAACACCACCCAGACACTCACCCCAGCACCACCCGGTCTGAGAAACACCCAGACACTCACCCCAGCACCACCCAGACTCTCACCCCAGCACCACCCGGTCTCAATTCTCTCTCTCTCTCGCTCTCTCCTTCTCTCCTCTTTCTCTCCCCTCTCCTTGCTCTCTCTCCTCTCTCTCTCTCCTCTTTCTCCCTCCGTCCCCTCTCTCTCTCCTCTCCCTGCTCTCTCTCTCCTCTTTTTCTCTTCGTCCCCTCTTTCCCCTCTCTCTCTCCTCTCTCTCTCTCCTCTTTCTCCCTCCGTCCCCTCTCTCCTCTTTCTCCCTCCATCCCCTCTCTCTCAATCTCTCTCTCTCTCTCCTCTTTCTCCCTCTGTCCAATCTCTCCTCTTTCTCCCTCCGTCCCCTCTCTCTCTCTCTCTCTCTTTCCCCTCTCTCTCTCCTCTCTGTCTCCTCTTTCACCCTGCTCTCTCTGCTCCCTCCCCCCTCTACTTTCCTCTGATATTCTCATTAAGCCTATAGCTTCCTGATTCATCACTGTTTCATTAACTCTGGTAATGTGGTTAGATGTGATATAAATGATGTCGCTCTGGAATGCCATTACCTGACTGATTCCCACATGGCACCCTATTCCCTATATACATTGGTCAAAAGAGGTGCACTATCTAGGGAATAGGGTGCTGTTTGGGAGGCACACCCCTTGTTAAAAGTGCCCTGAGGGCACGTTGGTCCCCACTTGCATCAAGATGTCCACCATTGTTCCTGTTCACGAGAAAGCGAAGGTAACTTAACTAAATGACTATCGACCCGTAGCACTCACTTCTGTCATCATTAAGCGCTTTGAAGAGCTAATGCTCTTGTGGCTGAATGGAAAGCAGCAATGTTCCAACATCTAGTTTTTTATTATTATTATTATAATTTTTTTTAAATTGAACTTTTATTTAACTAGGCAAGTCAGTTAAAAACAAATTCTTATTTACAATGACGTCCTACCCCGGACAAACCCGGACGACGCTGAGCCAATTGTGCGCCGTCCTATGGGACTCCAAATCACAGTCAGATGTGATACAGTCTGGATTCAAACCAGGGTCTGTAGTGATGCCTCTTGCACTGAGCTGCAGTGCCTTAGACCGCTGCGCCACTCGGGAGCCAAGTGAAATGACTTCCCAGAAGAGTGGAGGCTGTTATAGCAGCAAAGGGGGGGACCAACTCCATATTAATGACTTCCCAGAAGAGTGGAGGCTGTTATAGCAGCAAAGGGGGGGACCAACTCCATATTAATGACTTCCCAGAAGAGTGGAGGCTGTTATAGCAGCAAAGGGGGGGGACCAACTCCATATTAATGACTTCCCAGAAGAGTGGAGGCTGTTATAGCAGCAAAGGGGGGGACCAACTCCATATTAAAGCCCATGATTTTGTAATGAGATGTTCGACGAGCAGGTGTCCACATACTTTTGGTCATGTAGTGTATATTTTCTATTCATATACTGCCCATACTGTCTATAGACTCCATTATATACATACAGTGGGAAGAAAAAGTCTGTGAACCCTTTAAAATTACCTAGATTTCTGCATAAATTGGTCATAAAATTTGATCTGATCTTCATCTAAGTCACAACAGTAGACAAACACAGTCTGCTTAAACTAATAACACAGAAACAATTATATGTTTTCATGTCATTATTGAACACACCGTGTAAACATTCACAGTGCAGGGTGGGAAAAGTACGTGAACCCTTGGATTTAATAACTGGTTGACCCTCCTTTGGCAGCAATAACCTCAACCAAACGTTTTCTGTAGTTGTGGATCAGACCTGCACAACGGTCAGGAGGAATTTTGGACCATTCCTCTTTACAAAACTGTTTCAGTTCAGCAATATTCTTGGGATGTCTGGTGTGAACCGCTCTCTTGAGGTCAGGCCACAGCATCTCCAATCGGGTTGAGGTCAGGACTCTGACTGGGCCACTCCAGAAGGCGTATTTTCTTCTGTTGAAGACATTCTGTTGTTGATTTACTTCTGTGTTTTGGGTCGTTGTCTTGTTGCATCACCCAACTTCTGTTGAGCTTCAATTGGCGGACAGATAGCCTTACATTCTCCTGCAAAATGTCTTGACAAACTTGGGAATTCATTTTTCCGTCGATGATAGCAAGCTGTCCAGGCCCTGAGGCAGCAAAGCAGACCCAGACCATGATGCTCCCTCCACCATACTTTACAGTTGGGACAAAGTTTTGATGTTCATGTGCTGTGCCTTTTTACTCCACTCATAGTGTTGTGTGTTCCTTCCAAACAACTCAACTGTAGTTTCATCTGTCCACAGAATATTTTGCCAGAAACGCTGTGGAACATCCAGGTGCACTTTTGTGAACTTCAGACGTGCAGCAATGTTTTTTTTTGGACAGCAGTGGCTTCTCCCGTGGTGTCCTCCCATGAACACGGTTCTTGTTTAGTGTTTTACGTATTGTAGACTCGTCAACAGGGATGTTAGCATCTTCCAGAGATTTCTGTAAGTCTTTAGCTGACACTCTAGGATTCTTCTTAACCTCATTGAGCATTCTGCGCTGTGTGCTCTTGCAGTCATCTTTGCAGGATGGCCACTCCTAGGGAGAGTAGCAAGAGTGCTGAAATTTCTCCATTTATAGACAATTTGTCTTACCGTGGACTGACTTTCAGAGATACTTTTGTAACCCTTTCCAGCTTTATGCAAGGCAACAATTCTTAATCTTAGGTCTTCTGAGATCTCTTTTGTTCGAGGCTCACATCAGGCATTGCTTCTTGTGAATAGCAAACTCAAATTTTGTGAGTGTTTTTATAGGGCAGGGCAGCTCTAACCAACATCTCCAATCTCGTCTCATTGATTCGACTCCAGGTTAGCTGACTCCTGACTCCAATTAGCTTTTTTTATTGAATTTTTTTATTTCACCTTTTATTTAACCAGGTAGGCTAGTTGAGAACAAGTTCTCATTTACAACTGCGACCTTGGCCAAGATAAAGCAAAGCAGTTCGACACAAACAACAACACAGAGTTACACATGGAATAAACAAACATACAGTCAATAATACAGTAGGAAAAAAATGTCTATATACATTGTGTGCAAATGAGGTGAGATAAGGGAGGTAAAGGCCATGGTGGCAAAGTAAATACAATATAGCAAGTAAAACACTGGAATGGTAGATGTGCAGAAGATGAATGTGCAAGTAGAGATACTGGGGTGCAAAGGAGCAAGATAAATAAATAAATACAGTATGGGGATGAGGTAGGTAGTTGGATGGGCTATTTACAGATGGCCTGTGTACAGATGCAGTGATCTGTGAGCTGCTCTGACAGCTGGTGCTTAAAGCTAGTGAGGGAGATATGAGTCTCCAGCTTTAGTGATTTTTGCAATTTGTTCCAGTCATTGGCAGCAGAGAACTGGAAGGAAAGACGACCAAAGGAGGAATTGGCTTTAGGGGTGACCAGTGAGATATACCTGCTGGAGCGCGTGCTACGGGTGGGTGCTGCTATGGTGACCAGTGAGCTGAGATAAGGTGGGCCTTTACCTAGCAAAGACTTATAGATGACCTGGAAGATGCGAGGCTGTAATCGCTGCCAAAGATGCTTCAACAAAGTACTGAGTAAAGGGTCTGAATACTTAGGTAAATGTAATATTTCAGTTTTTAAAAACCTGTTTCTAAAAAAAACTGTTTTTGCTTTGTCAATATGGGATATTGTGTGTAGATTGATGAGGGAAAAAAAAGATTTAATCAATTTTAGAATAAGGCTGTGACGTAACTAAATGTGGATAAAAGTTAAGGGGCCTCAGGCACGGGGCAGCAGGTAGCCTAGTGGTTAGAGCATTGGGCCAATAACCAAAAGGTTGCTGGATCGAATCTCCGAGCTGACAAGGTAAAAATCATTCCTTCTGCCCCTGAACAAGGCAGTTAACCCACTGTTCCCCGGTAAGCTGTCATTGTAAATAAGAATTGGTTCTTAACTGACTTGCCTAGTTAAAAAGCACCATTCATTGTTGATAATTGTAATGTTAATGCATTCACTGGTTAAATGGAAGAGATTGAGGTGGTTGCCATTTTAGAGACAACAAAATATTTGCAGCAGTAATCTTCTCTGATTGACAGAGATTCAAGGGGCTATCATCATTAAGTAACATAATAAAAAGCATTGAACTTCAAAATGAACTTAAACCTCTCTTGGGTAGGGGGCAGTATTTTCACGTCCGGATGAAAAGCGTGCCCAAAGTAAACTGCCTGTTACTCAGGCCCAGAAGCTAGGATATGCATATAATTGGTGGATTTGGATAGAAAACACTCCAAACTTTCTAAAACTATTCAAATAATGTCTGTGAGTATAACAGAACTGATATGGCAGGCGAAACCCCGGGGACAAACCATCACAAAAAAAATATATTCAGCCTACCACTATTTTCAATGGCTGTCACTTTTATTATAAGGCCAAGTCCTCCCAGATTGCAGTTCCTATGGCTTCCACTAGATGTCAACAGTCTTTAGAAAGAGTTTCAGGCTGGTTTTTGGAAAAATGAGCCAGAAATTGTAGTTTTTCTAGGTGGCTCCCATTTTGGCTGTAGTGTTTCCAAGCGCGTGAATGAGAGCGCGTTCTTTGGTGTTTTCCCCCGGTAAAGACAATAACGATACTCCGTCTTAACCTGTTAGGGCTAGGGGGCAGTATTGACACGGCCGGATAAAAAACGCACCCGATTTAATCTGGTTACTACTCCTGCCCAGTAACTAGAATATGCATATAATTATTGGCTTTGGATAGAAAACACCCTAAAGTTTCTAAAACTGTTTGAATGGTGTCTGTGAATATAACAGAACTCAAATGGCAGGCCA
This sequence comes from Salmo salar, assembly GCF_905237065.1. Lineage (NCBI taxonomy): Eukaryota > Metazoa > Chordata > Actinopteri > Salmoniformes > Salmonidae > Salmo > Salmo salar. Next base: position 2,960,405 of record NC_059446.1, read on the forward strand.
AAACCTGAGAAGATTCCATGCAGGAAGTGGCCTGTCTGACAAGTTGTGTTTCATCTTGGCTCTTTTTATTGAAGACTGAGGATCTTTGCTCTAACGTGACACTTCCCACGGCTCCCATAGGCTCTCAGAGCCCGGGAAAAAGCTGAACGATATCGAGGCAGCCTCTGGCTGAAACACATTATCGCTTTTGGCAAGTGGCCGATCAGAGTACTATGAGCTTAGGCGCGTGCCCGAGTCGACCGAATGCTTTATTTTCTTTTGTCTGTTTAGCTAAAAGCAGATTCCCGGTCAGAATATTATCGCTTTTTTATGAGAAAAATTGCATAAAAATGTATTTTAAACAGCGGTTGACATGCTTCGAAGTACAGTAATGGAATATTTAGAATTTTTTTGTCACGAATTGCGCCATGCTCGTCACCCTTATTTACCCTTTCGGATAGTGTCTTGAACGCACGAACAAAACGCCGCTGTTTGGATATAACTATGGATTATTTTGAACCAAACCAACATTTGTTATTGAAGTAGAAGTCCTGGGAGTGCATTCTGACGAAGACAGCAAAGGTAATAACATTTTTCTTATAGTAAATCTGACTTTGGTGAGTGCTAAACTTGCTGGGTGTCTAAATAGCTAGCCCTGTGATGCCGGGCTATCTACTGAGAATATTGCAAAATGTGCTTTCACCGAAAAGCTATTTTAAAATCGGACATATCGAGTGCATAGAGGAGTTCTGTATCTATAATTCTTAAAGTAATTGTTATGCTTTTTGTGAACGTTTATCGTGAGTAATTTAGTAAATTCACCGGCAGTGTTCGGTGGGAATGCTAGTCACATGCTAGTCACATGCTAATGTAAAAAGCTGGTTTTTGATATAAATATGAACTTGATTGAACAAAACATGCATGTATTGTATAACATAATGTCCTAGGGTTGTCATCTGATGAAGATCATCAAAGGTTAGTGCTGCATTTAGCTGTGGTTTGGGTTTATGTGACATTATATGCTAGCTTGAAAAATAGGTGTCTGATTATTTCTGGCTGGGTACTCTGCTGACATAATCTAATGTTTTGCTTTCGTTGTAAAGCCTTTTTGAAATCGGACAGTGTGGTTAGATTAACGAGAGTCTTGTCTTTAAAATGGTGTAAAATAGTCATATGCTTGAAAAATTGAAGTTTTTGCATTTTTGAGGTTTTCGAATAACGCGCCACGGGATTACACTGGCTGTTACGTAGGTGGGACGATTTGGTGCCACCTATGCTAGAGAGGTTAAATTTCATCGTTTATTTATGTATTAGGGTACCTAAGGTTTGATTATAAACGTTGTTTGACTTGCTTGGAAAAATGTATTAGTAACGTTTGGGATTCATTTTGTATGCATTTTGATGGAGGGAAACTGGGTGGATTATTGACTGAAGCGCGCCAGCTAAACTGAGTTTTTATGGATATAAAGAAGGACATTATCAAACAAAAGGACCATTTGTGATGTAACTGGGACCTTTTGGAGTGCCAACAGAAGAAGATCATCAAAGGTAAGGCATTTATTATATCGCTATTTCTGACTTTCGTGGCGCACCTGCCTGGTTGAAATATGTTTTTCATGCTTTTGTATGCGGGGCGCTGTCCTCAGATAATCACACCGTGTGCTTTCGCCGTAAAGCCTTTTTGAAATCTCCACATGGACACGGAATCATATACTCTGATTCTACAAAATATTAAGAACAGTTAGCCACCATGCTATTCCAGTAGTTTAGTAGCTCCTTCATGATGTTTCTGAAATGACAGCCTACTCTCCTCTTCTCTCGTTCTACCTATCATTCTTACAGGCTATTAGAGTGGTTAGTAGCTCTATGAGACACATCGATAATAAGAGCGGTATTACCCAGAACCCTCTGTATAGCAGAACAGCTGTGAATGACTCTTATGCACTTCAGGCTAAAAGGTGGGCCCAGACAGACAGAGAGAGAGAGGGAGAGATGTCAGTTGTAGAGTACGTCTATCTTGGTCATTGTGGTAATTTGGGGGGTAATTTGGGGGCAATTTCCCATAGAAAATGTAATTAGTCCTCCAGCAATTTTCAGAAAATGACAAAAAAGCACTAGCTACTTATTTTAGCCATTCTCCTCCCGATAATATCACTTTTTTTGAAACGTGGAGAGACTCATAAAGATTCTGACACAGAAACGTACTAGAAGGGCTGTGATTTGGGTGACCGATAAGATCAAAACCACATTCATCTTCTGAACTACGGATGAGGATCGGATGATTTCGCAACAATTACTTATGGACTTCATGCCAATCAAAACCCAGTTGTTTTCTGAACGGCCAGGATAGTTTCACGCACACACACACACACCACATTCCTCACACACATCCTGCTTGCCCACAGAGCAACAATAGAGACATGACCATGTGATGTAAATATTTGAATCTCAGCCACAATGTTAGAGGTGTTTAGGGTTAGTTAGAGTTTATCTCAGTGGCAGCTCAGACTGTACTCCTAGTAGCCTTGAGACAATCCATAAGAGCACCATAACTTTACTGTGTGTTGAATCAATAGGTTAGTGCTAGGTGGTAGTTGGGATATGGTTTAGAGTCAGAGTTGATCCCTGTGGAAGGCCAGTACTCCGAGCACTGTGGAGACAATCCATCACTTTACTGTGTACTGCAGGGTTCCCCAACTGGTTACTGAGCAAATGTTTTTCATAAATGTTTTATTTCATTAAAAAAAAAAGTTTAAAAAAATGTCATTATTGGACTGTAAAAACACCAGGAAATCAGCTGCGAGTGATTTTCATTTAAAGAAATCTATTCCCAAGTATTCCCACACATAATAGAGAGAGAGAGAGAGAGAGACGGGATCGTCTACAAACGGAAGCATTGTTTTTAGTCAAAAACATATCTGTTTGGGCCTCCCGCGGTCAATTTGCAGTTATTATTGTCATTAATGTTAATACGACGCCGTGTTCTCCACAAGTACTCCTGTTTTATTTCCCACTTTCCACACACACACTTTATCACTCTACCCGTCAGTCACTGATATGAATTTAATCGGAAATGTACAGGCATCTATCCGATCTCTCTGCTGGTGAAAGGACCCCAGTACAATAGATAGTTCATCTGCTCTTTAATAATCACATGGAGTCATTATCTCCCTTCACCGCTCAAATGTGTACATTCAATATCTTTAATAAAGACCACAACAACAACAACAACAAAAAAAAAACCCCACACATGATAAAATCATATCTTCCTTCGCCACCCCGGAGGAATGAAAGCAGACGTGGCAACTTCACCAAGCTTGCTGGACGAATGACATTACGTTTCGTCCCAGCGTGGTTTTACTGATAGAAAACAAACAATGAGGTGGTCCGTGAATCGTATGGCTTCCCAGACCCTTCTCCCAAAGGGGGTTATTCCTGCCTTATGTCGGCCTTTCCTTTCAAAGGACAGGCTCTGAGTCTCAGTGTTTTCCCTAGATATTATCTTAGGCGTGGTGTGTACGCCTGTTGGTCTATCTATGTACAAGGACAGCCTATAGGGGTCCCTAAACCTGGGTAGAGCTCCCAGTCTCACTCAGCGAAGCAGCACAGTGTTGCCCTACATATTGTCTGAGACATCTTGACATCTTGAGGTCCAGGCTGGAGGGGTGTGTCAGCCCGCCTGCCTGCCTTTGTCCAGGTTCTGGGGGGTAACCTGCCCCATATTGTCCTGGGGGGTAACCTGCCCCATATTGTATGTTCTCTTTCTTTCTTTCTCTCTCTCTCTCAGAGGACCTGAGCCCTAGGACCATGCCTCAGGACTACCTGGCTTGATGACTCCTTGCTGTCCCATGTTCACCTGGCCGTGCTGCTGCTCCAGTTCCAACTGTTCTGCCTGCAGCTATGGAACCCTGACCTGTTCACCGGACGTGCTACCTGTCCCAGACCTGCTGTTTTCAACTCTCTAGAGACAGCAGGAGCGGTAGAGATACTCTGAATGCTCCTGGGGGGTAACCTGCCCCATATTGTCCTGGGGGGTAACCTGCCCCATATTGTCCTGGGGGGACACCTGCCCCATATTGTCCTGGGGGGTAACCTGCCCCATATTGTCCTGGGGGGACACCTGCCCCATATTGTCCTGGGGGGACACCTGCCCCATATTGTCCTGGGGGGACACCTGCCCCATATTGTCCTGGGGGGTAACCTGCCCCGTATTGTCCTGGGGGGTAACTTGCCCCATATTGTCCTGGGGGTAACCTGCCCCATATTGTCCTGGGGGGGTAACCTGCCCCGTATTGTCCTGGGGGGTAACTTGCCCCATATTGTCCTTGGGGGGGTAACCTGCCCCGTATTGTCCTGGGGGGTAACCTGCCCCGTATTGTCCTGGGGGGTAACCTGCCCCGTATTGTCCTGGGGGGTAACCTGCCCCATATTGTGCTTGGGGGTAACCTGCCCCATATTGTCCTGGGGGGTAACTTGCCCCATATTGTCCTGGGGGGGTAACCTGCCCCGTATTGTCCTGGGGGTAACCTGCCCCATATTGTCCTGGGCCTGTGGAGGTGTGATTCAGGCCTGTGTGGTCAATCAGCCTGCCTGTCATTGTCCGGGGCTGCCCCTGGGACTCGCTGTGTAAAACCTGGGGCCTCTGTCCCGGTCCTGAGGGGTAACCTGCCTCGTATTGTCCGGGGCTGCCCCTGGGTCCTCTTAGATAAACACAGGATTGACACACAGAGATAGGGGCCTTGCCGAGCACACAGAGCTGACACAGCGGCCCCCTATCTACAGAAAAAAGTAGTGCACTGTGTAGGGAATAAGGTGCAATTTGGGACACAACCGTTGTCTTTGACATCTTGAGAGTCCCAGGGTGGAGAGGTGTTTCAGCCTGCCTGTATGGCTGCGGCCCGGTCCTGGGGGGGTAACCTGCCTCGTATTGTCCTGGTCCTGGGGGGTAACCTGCCTTGTATTGTCCTGGTCCTGGGGGGTAACCTGCCTCGTATTGTCCTGGTCCTGGGGGGGTAACCTGCCTCGTATTGTCCTGGTCCTGGGGGGGTAACCTGCCTCGTATTGTCCTGGTCCTGGGGGTAACCTGCCTCATATTTTCCTGGTCCTGGGGGGTAACCTGCCTCGTATTGTCCTGGTCCTGGGGGGGTAACCTGCCTTGTATTGTCCTGGTCCTGCTGGATATTCCTGCCTCACATTCTACCAGCTGGGTATTCCTGCCTCACATTCTTCCAGCTGGGTATTCCTGCCTCACATTCTACCAGCTGGGTATTCCTGCCTCACATTCTACCAGCTGGGTATTCCTGCCTCACATTCTACCAGCTGGGTATTCCTGCCTCACATTCTCCCAGCTGGGTATTCCTGCCTCACATTGGCCATGTATAGTTTCCTGCCTCACACTGGCCCTGTATAGCTTCCTGCCTCACACTGGCCCTGTATAGTTTCCTGCCTCACACTGGCCCTGTATAGTTTCCTGCCTCACACTGGCCCTGTATAGCTTCCTGCCTCACACTGGCCCTGTATAGCTTCCTGCCTCACACTGGCCCTGTATAGTTTCCTGCCTCACACTGGCCCTCTATAGTTTCCTGCCTCACACTGGCCCTGTATAGCTTCCTGCCTCACACTGGCCCTGTATAGCTTCCTGCCTCACACTGGCCCTGTATAGCTTCCTGCCTCACACTGGCCCTGTATAGCTTCCTCCCTCACACTGGCCCTGTATAGTTTCCTGCCTCACACTGGCCCTGTATAGCTTCCTGCCTCACACTGGCCCTGTATAGTTTCCTGCCTCACACTGGCCCTGTATAGTTTCCTGCCTCACACTGGCCCTGTATAGTTTCCTGCCTCACACTGGCCCTGTATGGACGGGGGGGCCTCTCCTTTCAAAGGACATGCTCAGCGTCTCAGAGTTCTACTAGATATTGTCTGCGGGGCGACGTCTACACTGCTTCAAATCAAATCACATTTTATTTGTTACATACGCATGGTTAGCGGATGTTAAAGCGAGTGTAGCGAAACGCTTGTGCTTCTAGTTTCCAGTAATATCGAACAAATAATCGAACAATTTCACAACAACTAACTTATACACACAGAATGTAAAGGGATGGAATAAGAATATGTACATATAAATATATGGATGAGCGATGGTCGTGCGGCGTAGGCAAGATGTAATAGATGGTATATATGGGCATATGTGTCCATATATCCACAGGTTTAGACTCAGAGATAGAGGGCCGTCCCAGGGGTTTGACACAGGCATGGCTGGGTGCATATAGGCCTGACACAGTGGGACCCACATCCAGAGAGGGCCCAGGGCAGGACCAGGCTGGGTTAGGGCCCACACAGAGAGAAGCCAGGGGCTGGACCAGGCTGGCTTAGGGCTCACACAGAGAGAAGCCAGGGGCTGGACCAGGCTGGGTTGGGGCCCACACAGAGAGAAGCCAGGGGCTGGACCAGGCTGGGTTAGGGCCCACACAGAGAGAAGCCAGGGGCTGGACCAGGCTGGGTTAGGGCCCACACAGAGAGAAGCCAGGGGTTGGACCAGGCTGGGTTGGGGCCCACACAGAGAGAAGCCAGGGGCTGGACCAGGCTGGCTTAGGGCCCACACAGAGAGAAGTCAGGGGCTGGACCAGGCTGGCTTAGGGCCCACACAGAGAGAAGCCAGGGGCTGGACCAGGCTGGCTTAGGGCCCACACAGAGAGAAGCCAGGGGCTGGACCAGGCTGGGTTGGGGCCCACACAGAGAGAAGCCAGGGGCTGGACCAGGCTGGGTTGGGGCCCACACAGAGAGAAGCCAGGGGCTGGACCAGGCTGGGTTAGGGCCCACACAGAGAGAAGCCAGGGGCTGGACCAGGCTGGGTTAGGGCCCACACAGAGAGAAGCCAGGGGTTGGACCAGGCTGGGTTGGGGCCCACACAGAGAGAAGCCAGGGGCTGGACCAGGCTGGCTTAGGGCCCACACAGAGAGAAGTCAGGGGCTGGACCAGGCTGGCTTAGGGCCCACACAGAGAGAAGCCAGGGGCTGGACCAGGCTGGGTTAGGGCCCACACAGCGAGAAGCCAGGAGCTGGACCAGGCTGGCTTAGGGCCCACACAGAGAGAAGCCAGGGGCTGGACCAGGCTGGCTTAGGGCCCACACAGAGAGAAGCCAGGGGCTGGACCAGGCTGGGTTAGGGCCCACACAGCGAGAAGCCAGGGGCTGGACCAGGCTGGCTTAGGGCCCACACAGAGAGAAGCCAGGGGCTGGACCAGGCTGGGTTAGGGCCCACACAGAGAGAAGCCAGGGGCTGGACCAGGCTGGGTTAGGGCCCACACAGAGAGAAGCCAGGGGCTGGACCAGGCTGGCTTAGGGCCCACACAGAGAGAAGCCAGGGGTTGGACCAGGCTGGGTTGGGGCCCACACAGAGAGAAGCCAGGGGCTGGACCAGGCTGGGTTAGGGCCCACACAGAGAGAAGCCAGGGGCTGGACCAGGCTGGGTTAGGGCCCACACAGAGAAGCCAGGGGCTGGACTAGATTAGTGGACTAACACAGGACAGTGTCCCCCCACACAGAGAGAAGCCAGGGGCTGGACTAGATTAGTGGACTAACACAGGACAGTGTCCTCCAAACAGAGAGAAGCCAGGGGCTGGACTAGATTAGTGGACTAACACAGGACAGTGTCCCCCACAGGGCTGAGGTGATACACTGGGTCAACCCAGCACAGAAAGAGGCCGGGGGTCTAGACAAGGTTATAAGGCTGACACAGAGAGGAGCTGAGGGGCAGGACCAGGATACAAGGCCAACCTAACACAGTGGCCCCCCCAGAGAGACTGACAGGGGGGACAGTCAGAGAGGAAGTTCCCATCAGGATGGAGGATGGAGGATGCCTCATCCCTCCTCTATTTCTGGAAAACACCACATTTCCTACCTGACCCCTAACCCTAATTCCCACGGCACATTTCCTACCCTTAACACGCTCGTCACCGCAAGTAGAGACACAGACAGGCAGGCAGACAGGCAGGCAGGCAGACAGACAGACAGACAGACAGACAGACAGACAGACAGACAGACAGACAGACAGACAGACAGACAGACAGACAGACAGACAGACAGACAGACAGACAGACAGACAGACAGACAGACAGACAGACAGACCGAGACAGACAGACAGAGACAGACAGAGACAGACAGACAGACAGACAGACAGACAGACAGACAGACAGACAGACAGACAGACAGACAGACAGACAGACAGACAGACAGACAGACAGACAGACAGAGAAGCAACAGAAGAACAGAGGCATGGTTTCCAGTCCACAGTCCAAACTCAAAACCCTGAGGCCTCAGCCCACTTCCCACCTTCCCCCTGAAACAGCCAGTGACACAAGGACTGCTCTAGACGTTGTTAGGTGTTTTACATAGATAGTCAATATTGTATATTCTTGAGGAACAGCAGACAACTGACAAACTGGGAGAAGGTAGATCTTTAGTTCAGTTTGAGACTCGAAACCAAAGAGCCAACTACTACTACAGACAGATATAGTACTGTAAATACCTGAGACTAACAGAGCCAAGTACTACTACAGACAGATATAGTACTGTAAATACCTGAGACTAACAGAGCCATACTACTACTACAGACAGATATAGTACTGTAAATACCTGAGACTAACAGAACCAATTACTACTACAGACAGATATAGTTCTGTAAATACCTGAGACTAACAGAACCAATTACTACTACAGACAGATATAGTACTGTAAATACCTGAGACTAACAGAGCCATACTACTACTACAGACAGATATAGTACTGTAAATACCTGAGACTAACAGAGCCATACTACTACTACAGACAGATATAGTACTGTAAATACCTGAGACTAACATAGCCATACTACTACAGACAGATATAGTACTGTAAATACCAGACAGCAGAAGTATTATTTCTCTACCCCACTGCTACAGCTTCTGACTGACTGACTGACTAGCTGGCTGGTTGACTGGCTGACTGGCTGGCTGACTGGCTGACTGGCTGACTGGCTGACTGGCTGACTGACTGGCTGACTGACTGACTGACTGGCTGACTGGCTGACTGACTGGCTGACTGACTGGCTGACTGACTGACTGGCTGACTGCTGACTGGCTGACTGACTGGCTGACTGACTGACTGACTGGCTGACTGGCTGACTGGCTGGGCTGGTGACTGGCTGACTGACTGGCTGACTGACTGACTGACTGGCTGACTGGCTGACTGACTGGCTGACTGACTGACTGGCTGACTGACTGGCTGACTGACTGGCTGGCTGACTGACTGGCTGACTGGCTGACTGGCTGACTGACTGGCTGACTGACTGACTGGCTGGCTGACTGGCTGGCTGACTGGCTGACTGGCTGGCTGACTGAGTGACTGGCTGACTGACTGTCTGACTGGCTGACTGGCTGACTGGCTGGCTGACTGGCTGACTGGCTGACTGACTGACTGACTGGCTGACTGGCTGACTGACTGGCTGACTGACTGACTGGCTGACTGGCTGACTGGCTGGCTGACTGACTGACTGGCTGACTGGCTGACTGGCTGACTGACTGGCTGACTGACTGACTGACTGGCTGGCTGACTGGCTGGCTGACTGGCTGACTGGCTGGCTGACTGAGTGACTGGCTGACTGACTGACTGACTGGCTGACTGGCTGACTGGCTGGCTGACTGGCTGGCTGACTGGCTGACTGGCTGACTGGCTGGCTGACTGAGTGACTGACTGACTGACTGGCTGACTGGCTGACTGGCTGACTGACTGACTGACTGACTGGCTGACTGGCTGGCTGACTGGCTGGCTGGCTGACTGGCTGGCTGACTGGCTGGCTGACTGAGTGACTGGCTGACTGACTGGCTGACTGACTGACTGACTGACTGGCTGACTGGCTGACTGACTGGCTGACTGACTGACTGGCTGACTGACTGGCTGACTGACTGGCTGGCTGACTGGCTGGCTGGCTGACTGACTGGCTGACTGGCTGACTGACTGACTGACTGACTGGCTGACTGGCTGACTGGCTGACTGGCTGACTGACTGGCTGACTGACTGACTGACTGGCTGACTGACTGACTGGCTGACTGACTGACTGACTGACTGGCTGACTGACTGGCTGACTGGCTGACTGACTGACTGACTGACTGGCTGACTGACTGGCTGGCTGACTGACTGGCTGACTGACTGACTGACTGGCTGACTGACTGGCTGACTGGCTGACTGGCTGACTGACTGACTGGCTGACTGACTGACTGGCTGGCTGACTGACTGGCTGACTGACTGACTGACTGGCTGACTGACTGGCTGGCTGACTGGCTGACTGACTGACTGACTGACTGAGCTGAAAATTGAAATATTTTTGTCAGAAAAACTAGAAGTAGGCCAAAGGGAGGAACGGAATGGGAGCCAGATATTCATTTAGGGGAAAATCACCTCAAACTACCAAAGAAAATAATATTTAACATTTTATTTGGCATATAATCAGAGATAAAGCCATTGCAAAACTCCAGCTTGATAAAATCCCTAAGCTGCGTTTTCCCTAGAACAGAAGACATTTCCAGTATTATATGAACAGAAAAGGTAAACTACACGGCCAAATGTACACTACCGGTCAAAAGTTTGGACACACCTACTCATTCAAGGGTTTTTTTCTTAATTTTGGACTATTTTCTACATTATAGAATAATAGTGAAGACATTAAACAGCACATGTGGAATCATGTAGTAACCAAAAAAGTGTTAATAAACAAATCAAAATATGTTTTATATTTGAGATTCTTCAAAGTAGCCACCCTTTGCCTTGATGGCAGCTTTGCACACTCTTGGCATTCTTGGCAAGTTTATGTGTCGGGGGGCTAGGGTCAGTCTGTTATATCTGGAGTATTTCTCCTGTCTTATCTGGTGTCCTGTGTGAATTTAAGTATGCTCTCTCTAATTCTCTCTCTCTTTCTCTCTCTCTTTCTTTCTTTCTTTCTCTCTCTCTCGGGGGACCTGAGCCCTAGGACCATGCCTCAGGACTACCTGGCCTGATGACTCCTTGCTGTCCCCAGTCCACCTGGCCGTGCTGCTGCTCCAGTTTCAACTGTTCTGCATGCAACTATGGAACCCTGACCTGTTCACTGGACGTGCTACCTGTCCCAGACCTGCTGTCCCAGACCTGCTGGAACCCTGACCTATTCACCGAACGTGCTACCTGTCCCAGACCTGCTGTTTTCAACTCTCTAGAGACAGCAGGAGCGGTAGAGATACTCTCAATGATCGGCTATGAAAAGCCAACTGACATTTACTCTTGAGGTGCTGACTTGTTGCACCCTCGACAACCACTGTGATTATTATTATTTGACCCTGCTGGTCATTTATGAACATTTGAACATCTTGGCCATGTTCTGTTATAATCTCCACCCGACACAGCCAGAAGAGGACTGGCCAACCCTCATAGCCTGGTTCCTCTCTAGGTTTCTTCCTAGGTTTTGGCCTTTCTAGGGAGTTTTTCCTAGCCCCCCCGTGCTTCTACACCTGCAACGCTTGCTGTTTGGAGGTTTTAGACTGAGTTTCTGTACAACACTTTGTGACATCAGCTGATGTAAGAAGGGCTTTATGAAAACATTTGATTGATTGATTGATTGATTCTCTCAACCAGCTTCATGGTGTAGAACCACACATATAGATCTCTGCTTAGTACTGTTATTGGCATCATGATGCCAGTCAATATCTCTTTCTGTCAGTTGATAGCCTAGCGATTAGGGCGTTGGATCATTAACCCAAAGGTTGCAGAAAACTGAAGCCCGACAAGGTGAAAATTATGCCGAGATGCCCTTGAGCAAGGCACTTAACCCTAAAAAACAACACATTTCACTTTACCTATCTGGTGTACGTGACAATAAAACAGTTTATTTTTTTTTTTTTATTATAGCTGGAAAAAAACCTGACTCACATTCAGCCCATTTACCAGTGATTTACTCTCTTCAATAACTCTGTGCTCTCTCCCTCCATCTCTCTCTCGTGCTCTTTCTTTCTTTCTTTCTCTCAATCTCTCTCTCTCTCTTTCTTTCTCTCTCTCAATCTCTCTCTCCTCTTTCTTGCTGTCTCTCTCTCTCTCTCTCTCCCTTCTCTCTCGCAGTCTCTCCCCTCTCTCTGTGTCTCTCTCTCTCTCTTTCACGCTCTCTCTCTCGCTCTTTACCCCCTCTTTCACTCTCTCTCGATGTCTCTCCCTCTCTTTTGGTATCTCTCTCTCTCTCTCCCTCTCTCCTCCCCCATCCATCTCTCCCTTTCCCTCACCCACTCCCTCTCTGTCTCCAACTCCCTCTCTCTTTCTCTCTCTCCCTCCCTCTCCGTTTCTCTCTCTCTCGCTCTCTCTCTCTCTCTTCCTCGCTCCCCGTCTCCCTCTCTCCTGTGCTCTCTCGCTCCCCTCTCTCTCGCTGTGTCTCTCTCTCTCTCCCCCCTCTCTCTCTGCCTCTCTCTCTCCCTTCTATCTTGCAGTCCTCCCCCCTCTCTCTCTCTCAGGAGTCTCATCTCCTCCACAGTGGTTTCTGTCTATGCTGGTAGATGATGACACAGAGTAAACCCTCTATCTAAACACTGTGGGCTGGGCTCTGGAGAGGAGAGGACATGAGGAGAGGAGGAGAGGAAAAAAGGATATGAGAGGAGAAGTAGAGAGGGAAGTTCAGGAGAGGAGGGTAGAGGAAAGTACATGAGAAAAGAGGAGAGGAAGGAAGGAATGAAGAGAGGAGCATACAGGAGAGGAGAGGGTAGGAGAGGAGAGGAGAAAGGATAGTACAGGAGAGGAGAGGAGAGGAGAGGAGAGGAGAGGAGAGGAGAGGAGAGGAGAGGAGAGGAGAGGAGAGGAGAGGAGAGGAGAGGAGAGGAGAGGAGAGAGGAGAGGAGAGGAGAGGAGAGGAGAGGAGAGGAGAGGAGAGGAGAGGAGAGGAGAGGAGAGGAGAGGAGAGGAGAGGAGAGGAGAGGAGAGGAGAGGAGAGGAGAGGAGAGGAGAGGTCTGGCCCAGAGCCAAGGGGAGAGGAGAGGTGTGGCCCTGGTATCCAGCCCAGACACTTGAGAATGATGAGAGCAGGCCAGGAGATCTCTGCTAGGGTTGGTTTACTCTGACGCAAGGTTAACTTCAGATACTCTTAAACAACACTGGAATCACTGCTCCTTTGAGGTTTCCCAGCATCCCTCACTCTTCTCTTCTTCTCTTTCTCCTCTAACTAATCTTCCTCTTCCTCCTCCTCATATACAGTTATAGCCTGTGCCAGTGATATAGCGTAAATAGTGTAAGCCAGATGTGTATGTTGTCCCATGAGGAGATACTGTCAGCCTGTCAGCTGAATATATGGCTTCAACACACACTCTTATACACAGTCAATGCATAGCCCATATGAAATGGTTCACTATAATCCAGACCCATATGAAATGGTTCACTATAATACAGACCCATATGAAATGGTTCACTATAATCCAGACCCATATGAAATGGTTCACTATAATACAGACCCATATGAAATGGTTCACTATAATACAGACCCATATGAAATGGTTTGCTATAATACAGACCCATATGAAATGGTTCACTATAATACAGACCCATATGAAATGGTTCACTATAATACAGACCCATATGAAATGGTTCACTATAATACAGACCCATATGAAATGGTTCACTATAATCCAGACCCATATGAAATGGTTCACTATAATACAGACCCATATGAAATGGTTCGCTATAATACAGACCCATATGAAACGGTTTGCTATAATACAGACCCATATGAAATGGTTCACTATAATACAGACCCATATGAAATGGTTCACTATAATACAGACCCATATGAAATGGTTCACTATAATACAGACCCATATTAAATGGTTCACTACAAATACAGACCCATATGAAATGGTTCACTATAATACAGACCCATATGAAATGGTTCACTACAATACAGACCCATATGAAACGGTTCACTATAATACAGACCCATATGAAATGGTTACATTTTAGTCATTTAGCAGATTCTCTTATCCAGAGCGATTTACTGGAGTTACAAATACCTTGTTCATTCAGGGATACATTTTTAATCTAGTTGTCTCAGGGATTCGAACCAATGACCTTTCGGTTACTGGCCCAGCGTTATTCACAGCAAGACTACTGCTCACGTTCAATACAGTTCAATACAGATTACTTTCCTATAACGGCAACCCATAACGCACTTATTTTGACCAGAGCCCTACTACGGACCTGGAGTAGGGTGCAATTTGTAACACAGACATAAAAGTTCACGTTTTTTTATCAGGTGTAATTGAAAGCATAAATCTCTCTCCGTCCAACATCATGATTGAAATCGAAAGCCAAAGAAAAGCAGACGTTTTCAGTAGTTCAGTCTTCCAATGCGGAGATGTAATGATAATAATCACATTAACTTCTCTGGGAAAGGGGGGCAGTATTGAGTACCTTGGATGAATGAGGTGCCCAGAGTAAACTGCCTGCTACTCAGGCCCAAAAGCTAGAATATTAGTAGATTAGTAACAGTTGTATATTTTGTCAACGTTTAGGATGAGTATTTCTGTAAATTGATGTGCTCATTCACCGGAAGTTTTGGAGGTAAGACATTTCTGAACATTACACGCCAATGTAAAATGGTTTTTTTGGGATATAAATATGAACTTTATCGAGCAAAACATACATGTATTGTGTAACATGAAGTCCTATGAGTCCCATCTGATGAAGATCATCTAAGGTTAGTGATTAATTTTAGCTGTATTTCTGGTTTTTGTGACGCCTCTCCTTGCTTGGAAAATGGCTGTGTGGTTTTTCCTGTCTAGGTGCTGTCCTAACATAATCTAATGGTATGCTTTCACCGTAAAGCCTTTTTGAAATCGGACACTGTGGTTGGATTGACGAGAAGTTTATCTTTAAAATGGTGTATAATACTTGTGTGTTTGAGAAATTTGAATTATGAGATTTTTGTTGTTTTGAATTTGGCGCCCTGCTATTTCATTGGCTGTTAGCGGAACGTCTGTCCTCAACAGGTTTTAATCAGCATTTTGTAATGTCCATCTCAGTCTGCTGACCTAAACCCCATTTGAAAGACTGTGGTTTGAATTGAAGAGGGTAGTCAATAAGACCAGATGAAGGATATCAACGATCTGGAAAGATTCTCTAAGGAGGAACGAGTTAAGATTCCACCCAATGTGTTCTCCAACTCAGAAAAAGGCTCAGTGCCGTTATCCTCGACAGGTGAGGTATTGATAAGGCTCAGTGTCGTTATCCTCGACAGGTGAGGTATTGATAAGGCTCAGTACCGTTATCCTCGACTGTGTGAAAAATTTGAATTATTTTATTTTTGTTGTTTTGAATTTGGCGCTCTGCTATTTCACTGGCTGTTGGCGGGGTGGAACGCTAGCGTCCCACATTTCTCAGAGAGGTTAACAGAAGGAACAGCACGTCGCTACGGAAACAGAAGGAACAGCACGTCGCTACGGAAACAGAAGGAACAGCACATCGCTACGGAAACAGAAGGAACAGCACGTCGCTACGGAAACAGAAGGAACAGCACGTCGCTACGGAAACAGAAGAAACATCACGTCACTACGGAAACAGAAGGAACAGCACGTCGCTACGGAAACAGAAGGAACAGCACGTCACTACGGAAACAGAAGGAACATCATTTGACCCCAATAACTACCATGGGATATGCGTCAACAGCAACGTTGGGAAAATCGACAGAGCACGTGTTCACCCTGCACACCCGAAATGACAAAAGAAACAAACCAGAACAAAGGCAAAGTCTGCTAAACAAATTGATGGAAAGTGGTGCTGGGGTAAAAACATATACGACATTATAAAATCCATGTACACAAACGTTAAAATTGACAAAAAACACAAACATTTATTTTCCACAGGGCCGTGGGGTGAGACAGGGATGCAGTTTAAGCCCCACCCTCTTCAACATATATATCAAGAAATTGGCGAGGGCACTAGAACAGTCTGCAGCACCCGACCTCACCCTACTAGAATCTGAAGTCAAATGTCTACTGTTTGCTGATGATCTGGTGCTTCTGTCCCCAACCAAGAAGGGCCTACAGCAACACCTAGATCTTCTGCACACATTCTGTCAGACCTGGGCCCTGACAGACCTGGGCCCTGACAGACCTGGGCGATGCCAGTAAAATCTCAGTAAGACAAAAATAATGGTGTTCCAAAAAAGGTCCAGTTGCCAGGACCACAAATACAAATTCCATCTAGACATCGTTGCCCTGGAGCGCACAAAAAACTATACATACCTCGGCCTAAACATCAGCACCACAGGTAACTTCCACAAAGCTGTGAACGATCTGAGAGAGAAGACACCAAGGGCCTTCTATGCCATCAAAAGTCGACATACCAATTAGGATCTGGCAAAGTATTCAAGTATTTA
This sequence comes from Salmo salar, assembly GCF_905237065.1. Lineage (NCBI taxonomy): Eukaryota > Metazoa > Chordata > Actinopteri > Salmoniformes > Salmonidae > Salmo > Salmo salar. The sequence goes on from NC_059446.1 coordinate 2,976,793, forward strand.
CTTGAATCAGTTATAGAACCCATTGCCCTTTATGGTTGTGAGGTCTGGGGTCCGCTCACCAACCAAAAATTCACAAAATGGGACAAACGTAACGTTTGCTTCCAACTCACACAGCTCACTCTCCAGACCCAATTACCTGAATTCTGATCACCTGTTCACACACTTGTATGTCATTATCACACATTATCACACACACATTATCACATGACGTTCTGCCTGCCCCTGGACCCAGCTACCTGCCTCCTCCTGTGGTCCTTTATAATAAACACCTGCTGAGCCCTTCCCTTGAAACCAGCTCTCTGTCTCCCCTCATTACAACAAACACCAAATTGATACTCTGCATGCAGAATTCTGCAAAAATCTACAGTGTACAGTGTAAAACACCATATAATGCATGCAGAGCAGAAATAGGTCGATACCCGCTAATTATCGAGCCGTTAAATTCTACAACCACCTAAAAGGAAGCGATTCCCAAACCTTCCATAACAAAGCCATCACCAACAGAGAGATGAACCTGGAGAAGAGTCCCCCTAATTCATTTGGAACTTTAATGAGTGTAATGTTTACTGTAAAAAAAAATAATGTTTATTTCACTTTTGTTTATTATGTATTTCACTTGCTTTGGCAATGTTGGTGGCAGGGTAGCCTAGTGGTTAGAGTGTTGGGCTAGTAACCGAAAGGTTGCAAGTTCAAATCCCTGAGCTGACAAGGTACAAATCTGTCGTTCTGCCCCTGAACAAGGCAGGTAACCCACTGTTCCTAGGCTGTCATTGGAAAAATAAGAATTTGTTCTTAACTGACTTGCCGAGTTAAATAAAGGTAAATTAAAAAAAATGTGAACACATGTTTCATATGCTAATAAAGCCCTTGAATTTAATTGAGAGAGAGACAGAGGTAACATTTGTATTGTTTATTTTACTTTTGTTTACTTCACAAGAGCTAACTAACTAACACATATCCTTTATAAATAGGCAACGTTCCAGGACTCCGATCATGCGCTGACCAACTGGCAAGTGTCTTCACTGACATTTTCAACCTCTCCCTGACCGAGTCTGTAATGCCAACATGTTTCAAGCAGACCACCATAGTCCCTGTTCCCAAGAACACTAAGGTAACCTGCCTAAATGACTACCGACCCGTAGCACTCACATCTGTAGCCATGAAGTGCTTTGAAAGGCTGATCATGACTCACATCAACACCATTATCCCAGAAACCCTAGACCCACTCCAATTTGCATACCGCCCCAACAGATCCACAGATGATGCAAACTCTATTGCACTCAACACAGCTCTATTGCACTCAACACAAAAGGAACACCTATGTGAGAATGCTATTCATTGACTACAGTTCAGCACCATAGTACCCTCAAAGCTCATCAATAAGCTAAGGACAATGGGACAAAACACCTGTTTCCGTAGTGACGTGCTGTTCCTTCTGTTTCCGTGGTGACGTGATGTTCCTTCTGTTTCCGTAGTGACGTTCTGTTCCTTCTGTTTCCGTAGTGACGTTCTGTTCCTTCTGTTTCCGTAGTGACGTGATGTTCCTTCTGTTTCCGTAGTGACGTGATGTTCCTTCTGTTTCCGTGGTGACGTTCTGTTCCTTCTGTTTCCGTAGTGACGTGATGTTCCTTCTGTTTCCGTAGGGGTCGCCCACAGGTAGTAAGGGTAGGTGACAACACATCCGCCACGCTGATCCTCAACACGGGGGCCCCTCAGGGGTGCGTGCTCAGTCCCCTCCTGTACTCCCTGTTCACTCATGACTGCGTGGCCAGGCACGACTCCAACACCATCATCAAGTTTGCCGACGACACAACAGTGGTAGGCCTGATCACCGACAACGATGAGACAGCCTATAGGGAGAAGGTCAGAGACCTGGCCGTGTGGTGCCAGGACAACAACCTCTCCCTCAATGTGAGCAAGACAAAGGAGATGATTGTGGACTACAGGAAAAGGAGGACCGAGCACGCCCCCATTCACATCGACGCGGCTGCAGTGGAGCAGGTTGAGAGCTTCAAGTTCCTTGGTGTCCACATCACCAACAAACTAACATGGTACATGCACACCAAGACAGTTGTGAAGAGGGCAAGACAAAACATATTCCCCCTCAGGAGACTGAAAAGATTTGGCATGGGTCCTCAAAACCGCAAAAGGTTCTACAGCTGCACCATCGAGAGCATCCTGACTGGTTGCATCACTGCCTGGTATGGTGAATGATGATGCATAGCTAATCAAAGGGCTACCCAGACCCCTTTTTTACGCTGCTGCTACTCTGTTTATTATCTATGCATAGTCACTATAACTCTACCTACATGTACATATTACCTCAATTACCTCGACTAACAAGTGCTCCCACACATTGACTCTGTACCGGTACCCCCTGTATTTGTTATTTTACTGCTGCTCTTTAATTATTTGTTACTTTTACTTTGTATTTTTTATTTATCACTTTTATTTCTTTAAACTTCTTAAAGCATTGTTGGTTAACGGCTTGTAAATAAGCATTTCACTGTAAGGTCTACTACACCTGTTGTATTGAGCATTTCACTGTGAGGTCTACTACACCTGTTGTATTCAGCATTTCACTGTGAGGTCTACTACACCTGTTGTATTCAGCATTTCACTGTGAGGTCTACTACACCTGTTGTATTCAGCATTTCACTGTGAGGTCTACTACACCTGTTGTATTCAGCATTTCACTGTGAGGTCTACTACACCTGTTGTATTCAGCATTTCACTGTGAGGTCTACTACACCTGTTGTATTCAGCATTTCACTGTGAGGTCTACTACACCTGTTGTATTCAGCATTTCACTGTGAGGTCTACTACACCTGTTGTATTCAGCATTTCACTGTGAGGTCTACTACACCTGTTGTATTCAGCATTTCACTGTAAGGTCTACTACACCTGTTGTATTCAGCATTTCACTGTGAGGTCTACTACACCTGTTGTATTCAGCATTTCACTGTGAGGTCTACTACACCTGTTGTATTCAGCATTTCACTGTGAGGTCTACTACACCTGTTGTATTCAGCACATGAAGCAGTTATAGCTAGGCTGTTTTCTTAATGGCACCGTATTCAGTAAATAGTGTTCTGGTCAAAGCAGTGTGATACAGGGCATTCGGAAAGTATTCAGACCCCTTCACCTTTTCCACATTTTATTACATTACAGCGTTATTCTAAAATGGATCAAATAAAATGTTTCCTTCATCAATCTACACACAACACCACATAATGACACAGTGAAAACAGATTTTTTTTTGGCATAAAAAAAATTGAAATACCATTTACATAAGTATTCAGACCTTTTACTCAGTACTTTTTTGAAGCACCATTGGCAACGATTACAGCCTCGAGTGTTCTTAAGCTTGGCACACCTGTATTTGGGGAGTTTCTCCCATTCCTCTCTGCAGATCCTCTCAAGCTCTGTCAGGTTGGATGGGGAGTGTTGCTGCACAGATATTTTTAGATCTCTCCAGAGATGTTAGATCGAATTCAAGTCCAGATTCTGGCTGGGCCACTCAAGGACATTCAGAGACTTGTCCCGAAGCCACTCCTGCGTTGTCTTGGCTGTGTGCTTAGGGTCGTTGTCCTGTTGGAAGGTGAACCTTCGCCCCACTCTGAGGTCCTGAGAGCTCTGGAGTGGGTTTTCACCAAGAATCTCTCTGTACTTTGCTCAGTTCATCTTTCCCTCGATCCTGACTAGTCTCCCAGTCCCTGTCACTGAAAAATATCCCCACATCATGATGCTACCACCACCATGCTTCACTGTAGGGATGGTGTCAGGTTTCCTCCAGACGTAACGCTTGGCATTCAGGCCAAACAGTTCAATCTTGGTTTCATCAGACCAGAGAATCTTGTTTTTCATGGTCTGAGAGTCTTTAGGTGCCTTTTGGAAACACCAAGCGGGCTGTCATGTGCCTTTTACTGAGGAGTGGCTTCCATCTGGCCACTCTACCATAAAGGCCTAATTGGTGAAGTGCTGCAGAGATGGTTGTCCGTCTGGAAGGTTCTCCCATCTCCACAGATGAACTCTGGAGCTCTGTCTGAGTGACCATTGGGTTCTTGGTCACCTCCCTGACCAAGGCCCTTCTCCCCTGATTGGTCAGTTTGGCCGGGCGGCCAGCTCTAGGAAGAGTCTTGGTGGTTCCAAACTTCATCCATTTAAGAATGATGGAGGCCACTGTGTTCTTGGGGACCTGCAATGCTGCAGAAATGTTTTGGTACCCTTCTCCAGATCTGTGCCTCAACACAATCCTCTCTCTACGGACAATTCCTTCGACCTCATGGATTGGTTTTTGCTCTGACAAGCACTGTCAAATGTGGAACCTTATATTGACAGGTGTGTGCCTTTCCAAATCATGTCCAATCAATTGAATTTATCACAGGTGGACTCCAATCAAGTTGTAGAAACATCTCAAGGATGATCAATGGAAACAGGATGCACCTGAGCTCAGTTTCAAGTCTCATAGCAAAGGGTCTGAATACTTATGTAAATGAAATATTTGTGTTTTTTTATATTTAACATATCTGCAAACATTTCTAAAAAAATCTGTTTTCACTTTGTCATTATGGTGTATTGTGATGTCATCATGGGGTATTGTGATGTCATCATGGGGTATTGTGATGTCATTATGGGGTATTGTGATGTCATCATGGGGTATTGTGATGTCATTATGGGGTAGTGTGATGTCATCATGGGGTATTGTGAGGTCATTATGTGGTAGTGTGATGTCATCATGGGATATTGTGATGTCATTATGGGTTAGTGTGATGTCATCATGGGGTATTGTGATGTCATTATGGGGTAGTGTGTGTAGATTGATGAGGATTATAATTTTTTTCATCCATTTTAGAATAAGGCTGTAACGTAACCAAACGTGGAAAAAGTGAAGAGGTCTGAATACTTTCATAATGCACTGTATATAGGGATCAGGGTGCAATTTTGGAGGCAGGCCTAGTGTAGAGTCAGTATCATGTAGGTGGACAGTTCAGCCAGTAGCCTCTCTGCAGCAGCACTGAACACAGATACTTGAAGAGGTACAGTCATCATGTTGGAAACATCCATATCTCTGCCGTTTACTAAATACAAAATACACCCAGGATGTGGCCCAAATGGCCCCCTATTCCCTATGGGCACTGGGCAACTGTAAGGCAACAGTAGTGTAACAGGGGGGTAACAGTAGGGTAACAGGAGGGTAACAGGAGGGTAACAGGAGGGTAACAGGAGGGTAACAGGAGAGTAACAGGAGGGTAACAGTAGGGTAACAGGAGGGTAACAGGAGGGTAACAGGAGGGTAACAGGAGGGTAACAGGAGAGTAACAGGAGGGTAACAGGAGGGTAACAGGAGAGTAACAGGAGGGTAACAGGAGGGTAACAGGAGGGTAACAGGAGGGTAACAGGAGAGTAACAGGAGGGTAACAGGAGGGTAACAGGAGGGTAACAGGAGGGTAACAGGAGGGTAACAGTAAGGTAACAGGAGGGTAACAGTAGGGTAACAGGAGAGTAACAGGAGGGTAACAGTAAGGTAACAGGAGGGTAACAGGAGGGTAACAGGAGGGTAACAGGAGAGTAACAGGAGGGTAACAGGAGGGTAACAGGAGGGTAACAGGAGGGTAACAGGAGAGTAACAGGAGGGTAACAGGAGGGTAACAGGAGGGTAACAGGAGGGTAACAGGAGGGTAACAGGAGGGTAACAGTAAGGTAACAGGAGGGTAACAGGAGGGTAACAGGAGGGTAACAGGAGGGTAACAGGAGAGTAACAGGAGGGTAACAGGAGGGTAACAGGAGGGTAACAGTAAGGTAACAGGAGAGTAACAGGAGGGTAACAGGAGGGTAACAGGAGGGTAACAGGAGGGTAACAGGAGGGTAACAGGAGAGTAACAGGAGGGTAACAGTAAGGTAACAGGAGGGTAACAGGAGGGGTAACAGGAGGGTAACAGGAGGGTAACAGGAGAGTAACAGGAGGGTAACAGGAGGGTAACAGGAGGGTAACAGGAGGGTAACAGGGGGGTAACAGGAGGGAAACAGGAGGGTAACAGGAGGGTAACAGGAGGGTAACAGGAGGGTAACAGGAGGGTAACAGTAAGGTAACAGGAGGGTAACAGTAAGGTAACAGGAGGGTAACAGGGGGGTAACAGGAGGGAAACAGGAGGGTAACAGGAGGGTAACAGGAGGGTAACAGGAGGGTAACAGGAGGGTAACAGGAGGGTAACAGGAGGGTAACAGTAAGGTAACAGGAGGGTAACAGGAGGGTAACAGGAGGGTAACAGGAGGGTAACAGGAGAGTAACAGGAGGGTAACAGGAGGGTAACAGGAGGGTAACAGTAGGGTAACAGGAGAGTAACAGGAGGGTAACAGGAGGGTAACAGGAGGGTAACAGTAAGGTAACAGGAGGGTAACAGGAGGGTAACAGGAGGGTAACAGGAGGGTAACAGGAGGGTAACAGGAGGGTAACAGGAGGGTAACAGGGGGGGTAACAGGAGGGAAACAGGAGGGTAACAGGAGGGTAACAGTAGGGTAACAGGAGGGTAACAGGAGGGTAACAGTAGGGTAACAGGAGAGTAACAGGAGGGTAACAGGAGGGTAACAGGAGGGTAACAGTGGGGTAACGGTGGGGTAACAGTGGGGTAACAGGAGGGTAACAGTAGGGTAACAGGAGAGTAACAGGAGGGTAACAGTAGGGTAACAGTGGGGTAACGGTGGGGTAACAGTGGGGTAACAGGAGGGTAACAGGAGAGTAACAGGAGGGTAACAGGAGGGTAACAGGAGGGTAACAGTAAGGTAACAGGAGGGTAACAGTAGGGTAACAGGAGAGTAACAGGAGGGTAACAGTAGGGTATTGTAAAGGGAACACAGTGTAATTTAGGACATAGCCCAAGGCTCTCTTGGAGTTTCTAAACTGAGAGTTCAGGTTGTTACTTTTATATTACGGAGGGAGAGGCAGAACATGGGAGAGTAGAACATGGGAGAGTAGAACGTCTATAGAGGGAGAGGCAGAACATGGGAGAGGTAGAACATGGGAGAGGTAGAACATGGGAGAGTAGAACATGGGAGAGGCAGAACATGGGAGAGGCAGAACATGGGAGAGGTAGAACATGGGAGAGGTAGAACATGGGAGAGGTAGAACATGGGAGAGGTAGAACATGGGAGAGGTAGAACATGGGAGAGGTAGAACATGGGAGAGGTAGAACATGGGAGAGGTAGAACATGGGAGAGGTAGAACATGGGAGAGGCAGAACATGGGAGAGGTAGAACATGGGAGAGGTAGAACATGGGAGAGTAGAACGTCTATAGAGGGAGAGGCAGAACATGGGAGAGTAGAACGTCTATAGAGGGAGAGGCAGAACATGGGAGAGTAGAACGTCTATAGAGGGAGAGGCAGAACATGGGAGAGTAGAACGTCTATAGAGGGAGAGGCAGAACATGGGAGAGGCAGAACATGGGAGAGCAGAACATGGGAGAGTAGAACGTCTATAGAGGGAGAGGCAGAACATGGGAGAGTAGAACGTCTATAGAGGGAGAGTAGAACATGGGAGAGTAGAACGTCTATAGAGGGAGAGGCAGAACATGTTTCTGTTGATCAAGTTTTGTTCTGCATTTCATGGCATTATGTTAGGCTGTGTGTGTGTGTGTGTGTGTGTGTGTGTGTGTGTGTGTGTGTGTGTGTGTGTGTGTGTGTGTGTGTGTGTGTGTGTGTGTGTGTGTGTGTGTGTGTCTCATTATGTTGGAGTGTGAAGTCTCCACAGTGTTGAAACAGAAACACATCCACCCCTACATCAAGACAGAATATTTTCTGTCTCTGTGACTCACTTCATAAGTCGAATGGAATATTTTCTGTCTCTGTGACTCACTTCATAAGTCGAATGGAATATTTTCTGTCTCTGTGACTCACTTCATAAATTCAATCAACTTATTGCCCCTGAATTAGCATATTCACCTCTTATTAACATACCTCCTACTTAGCATATTCACATTGTCATGACGTTGCCCTTTTTGGGTACAGCGGGCACAGCTGACCCCCCTCCCTCTGCACCAGGCCTTTTCTATGCACCATCCCCCGACCTCTATACTACGACACCAGGCCCTGTGAGAGCGGTCGTAAATTCCAATGAGAAGATTCTCTCCTCATGGCCCCAGTATAGAGAGAACAAAGGAGTTCTTCCACCTCACAGAACTGGAGAACCGAACGACATTTATGTTCTGGAGAAAGGTATAAAAGATCGGTGAAGAATCCAGCAACGAACTGGTCCGTTTGGTACAATTATGTGAAACTCATGAAACTCATGAGAGACAATGCGGCCACGTTAACATAATCATGTTTATAGAAGAGTCTCAGGTATGAGACTTACATCTAAATGGTTGTATTAAAATGAATGAATAAGGATGGAACTGTTTGTGAAATTGTGTAATGTGATTTTGGACTGTTTAATGAAGGAAACTCCAATTCCCTTTGGAGTCTTCACTAAGTCATGGAGACCGAGCTTACCTAAATTACGAGATGGCTAAAGGTTGGAGACCAGCATTCCTCTTGCTAAACTTTTAACCATACCACGTGGTTAAACTCTTAGACTATCGATACCGACAGAATAAGAACAAGTCTTTGATACCAATTACTAGTCTGCAGCTAGGAATTCGGTATCATTGAACGCGAAGACCGACAACCGCCGAAAACAGCTATTCTATAACGACATGAATGAATGTCACTCTGAACTATACACTCTAACAACGACAGAGGGAGGGAGAGATGGAGAGAGGGAGAGAGAGAGTTAGAGGGAGTGAGAGAGAGAGAGAGAGTTAGAGGGAGTGAGAGAGAGAGAGAGAGAGAGAGAGAGAGAGAGAGAGAGAGAGAGAGAGAGAGAGAGAGAGAGAGAGAGAGAGAGAGAGAGTTAGAGGGAGTGAGAGAGAGAGAGAGAGAGTTAGAGGGAGTGAGAGTGAGAGTGAGAGTAGAGAGAGAGAGAGAGAGAGAGAGAGAGAGACAGAATGACTTATTCTAAGGCATTTGTGAACAGAGTGGGAGAGTGACCATGCGTTCGGAGAATTAATAGACACTGCAGTACATAAAAGTCAATTAAAACATCTGTCTCATCCAGGACCAGAGTCTACACAGACCGGTGCCCTATAGCCAATCAGAGCTACTGTAGGCCAGTATGCAAACAATCCATTTGTCACATGGGCCTGACATCATTCACTATGAACTGGACTGTGTGTTTACAGGCAGTAGGACCTGTCATCATTCACTATGAACTGGACTGTGTGTTTACAGGCAGTAGGACCTGTCATCATTCACTATGAACTGGACTGTGTGTTTACAGGCAGTAGGACCTGTCATCATTCACTATGAACTGGACTGTGTGTTTACAGTAGGACCTGTCATCATTCACTATGAACTGGACTGTGTTAACAGGCAGTAGGACCTGCCATCATTCACTATGAACTGGACTGTGTGTTTACAGGCAGTAGGACCTGTCATCATTCACTATGAACTGGACTGTGTGTTTACAGGCAGTAGGACCTGCCATCATTCACTATGAACTGGACTGTGTGTTTACAGGCAGTAGGACCTGTCATCATTCACTATGAACTGGACTGTGTGTTTACAGTAGGACCTGTCATCATTCACTATGAACTGGACTGTGTTAACAGGCAGTAGGACCTGCCATCATTCACTATGAACTGGACTGTGTGTTTACAGGCAGTAGGACCTGTCATCATTCACTATGAACTGGACTGTGTGTTTACAGGCAGTAGGACCTGCCATCATTCACTATGAACTGGACTGTGTGTTTACAGGCAGTAGGACCTGCCATCATTCACTATGAACTGGACTGTGTGTTAACAGGCAGTAGGACCTGCCATCATTCACTATGAACTGGACTGTGTGTTTACAGGCAGTAGGACCTGCCATCATTCACTATGAACTGGACTGTGTTAACAGGCAGTAGGACCTGCCATCATTCACTATGAACTGGACTGTGTGTTTACAGGCAGTAGGACCTGTCATCATTCACTATGAACTGGACTGTGTGTTAACAGGCAGTAGGACCTGTCATCATTCACTATGAACTGGACTGTGTGTTTACAGGCAGTAGGACCTGCCATCATTCACTATGAACTGGACGTGTGTTAACAGGCAGTAGGACCTGTCATCATTCACTATGAACTGGACTGTGTTAACAGGCAGTAGGACCTGTCATCATTCACTATGAACTGGACTGTGTGTTTACAGGCAGTAGGACCTGCCATCATTCACTATGAACTGGACTGTGTGTTTACAGGCAGTAGGACCTGCCATCATTCACTATGAACTGGACTGTGTGTTTACAGGAAGTAGCAACAGTGTGACTTTAGATCATTATAATACATTCAACAAAAGCCACAAAATACATTTAAATGGATTTTCTGCAAATATGCAACTAAATACCATGCGGGTCCTCATACATTTGTGAACGTTTACAGTCCTGTTGATCAAAATACAACGAAAAGGTTGGCTATTCTTCCCTATATTAAATCTAGACTTGGTTTCCTCTATTGTAATCGCTCCTCTTTCACCCCAGCTGCCAAACTAACCCTGATTCAGATGGCCATCCTACCCATGCTAGATTACGGAGATGTAATTTATAGATCGGCAGGTAAGGGTGCTCTCGAGTGGCTAGATGTTCTTTAACCATTCGGCCATCAGATTTGACACCAATGCTCCTTATAGGACACGTCACTGCACTCTATACTCCTCTGTAAACTGGTCATCTCTGTATACCCGTTGCAAGACCCACTGGTTGATGCTTATTTATAAAACCCTCTTAGGCCTCACTTCCCCCTATCTGAGATATCTACTACAGCCCTCATCCTCCACATACAACACCTGTTCTGCCAGTCACATTCTCGTTAAAGGTCCCCAAAGCACACACATCGCTGGGTCGCTCCTCTTTACAGTTCGTTGTAGCTAGCAACTGGAACGAGCTGCAAAAAACACTCAAACTGGACCGTGGCGGAGATCTTTGTGGGCTATACTCGGCCTTGTCTCAGGATGGTAAGTTGGTGGTTGAAGATATCCCTCTAGTGGTGTGGGGGCTGTGCTTTGGCAAAGTGGGTGGGGTTATATCCTGCCTGTTTGGCCCTGTCCGGGGGTATAATCGGATGGGGCCACAGTGTCTCCTGACCCCTCCTGTCTCAGCCTCCAGTATTTATGCTGCAGTAGTTTATGTGTCGGGGGGCTAGGGTCAGTCTGTTATATCTGGAGTATTTCTCCTGTCGAATCTGGTGTCCTGTGTGAATTTAAGTATGCTCTCTCTAATTCTCTCTTTCTCTCTTTCTTTCTTTCTCTCGGAGGACCTGAGCCCTAGGACCATGCCTCAGGACTACCTGGCTTGATGACTCCTTGCTGTCCCCAGTCCACCTGGCCGTGCTGCTGCTCCAGTTTAAACTGTTCTGCCTGCGGCTATGGAACCCTGACCTGTTCACCGAACGTGCTACCTGTCCCAGACCTGCTGTTTTCAACTCTCTAGAGACAGCAGGAGCGGTAGAGATACTCTGAATGATCGGCTATGAAAAGCCAACTGACATTTACTCCTGAGGTGCTGACTTGTTGCACCCTCGACAACTACTGTGATTATTATTATTTGACCATGCTGGTCATTTATGAACATTTGAACATCTTGGCCATGTTCTGTTATAATCTCCACCCGGCACAGCCAGAAGAGGACTGGCCACCCCTCATAGCCTGGTTCCTCTCTAGGTTTCTTCCTAGGTTTTGGCCTTTCTAGGGAGTTTTTCCTAGCCACCGTGCTTCTACACCTGCATTGCTTGCTGTTTGGGGTTTTAGACTGGGTTTCTGTACAGCACTTTGAGATATCAGCTGATGTAAGAAGGGCTATATAAATACATTTGATTTGATTTGGTCAGGACGTGACAGGCTGGCCTGGTACACTGTTTCAGTTTCAATGACAGGGGGTGTTTTTCTATGTTTTGTATTTCTATGTTCATGTTCTAGTTTTTGTATTTCTATGTTGGGGTTTTGTTTGGGATGATCTCCAATTAGAGGCAGCTGGTCCTTGTTGTCTCTAATTGGAGATCATACTTAAGTAGGTTTTTTTTTCCCAACCTGGTGTTGTGGGATCTCGTTTTTGTTTTGCTCAGTGAAGCCTGCAGAACGTGACGTTCGTTTTCCTTGGTTTGTTATTTTTGTATAGTGTTCTGAGATATAATAATAATAAATATTTATCATGAGCACTCAACACGCTGCACCTTGGTCTACTCCTTACGACGATCGTCACACAGCCGTGATTTACGACCTGATAGTAATATGTTATGACTACCAAGAAATGTATTGGTGAATTATATTAATCATGCATTGAACTGCATCCCATCTATTCTGCCAACAATGACTTAGTGCACGTCATGGAACACAGAGTTAAATACAAAACTACTTTTTTTTTTTGTTGGTTCGTCTCATATCTGCAAAGTAGTTAAAAATGCTGTCAGTTCTGCTTTAAGATCAAAACAGGAGATGAGATGAGGAAAACAAGAGTGTGTTGACATCTCCAGGAGGCATGGCACAGCTCCTACCCTCACCTGCCAATCACAACTAGAGAGAGAGAGAAATAACACTACAGAGAGAGAGAGAGAGACACCAGTCTCTCCAGGAGTTTATCAGCTGTGTTCCAGCTACAGGTCTCTTTCATTATCATCAACACTGCTGTGTTCCAGCTACAGGTCTCTTTCATTATCATCAACACTGCTGTGTTCCAGCTACAGGTCCTCATCATGATCAACCCTGCTGTGTTCCAGCTACAGGTCCTCATCATGATCAACGCTGCTGTGTTCCAGCTACAGGTCTCTTTCATTATGATCAACACTGCTGTGTTCCAGCTACAGGTCCTCATTATGATCAACACTGCTGTGTTCCAGCTACAGGTCCTTCATTATGATCAACGCTGCTGTGTTCCAGCTACAGGTCTCTTTCATTATCATCAACACTGCTGTGTTCCAGCTACAGGTCCTCATCATGATCAACGCTGCTGTGTTCCAGCTACAGGTCTCTTTCATCATGATCAACCCTGCTGTGTTCCAGCTACAGGCCTCTTTCATTATGATCAACACTGCTGTGTTCCAGCTACAGGTCCTCATCATGATCAACGCTGCTGTGTTCCAGCTACAGGTCTCTTTCATTATGATCAACACTGCTGTGTTCCAGCTACAGGCCTCTTTCATTATCATCAACACTGCTGTGTTCCAGCTACAGGTCCTCATCATGATCAACGCTGCTGTGTTCCAGCTACAGGTCTCTTCATCATGATCAACCCTGCTGTGTTCCAGCTACAGGTCCTCATCATGATCAACCCTGCTGTGTTCCAGCTACAGGTCCTCATCATGATCAACACTGCTGTGTTCCAGCTACAGGTCTCTTTCATTATCATCAACACTGCTGTGTTCCAGCTACAGGTCCTCATCATGATCAACCCTGCTGTGTTCCAGCTACAGGTCTCTTTCAATATGATCAACACTGCTGTGTTCCAGCTACAGGTCCTCATCATGATCAACGCTGCTGTGTTCCAGCTACAGGTCCTCATCATGATCAACACTGCTGTGTTCCAGCTACAGGTCCTCATCATGATCAACACTGCTGTGTTCCAGCTACAGGTCCTCATCATGATCAACCCTGCTGTGTTCCAGCTACAGGTCTCTTTCATCATGATCAACCCTGCTGTGTTCCAGCTACAGGTCCTCATCATGATCAACACTGCTGTGTTCCAGCTACAGGTCTCTTTCAATATGATCAACCCTGCTGTGTTCCAGCTACAGGTCCTCAATATGATCAACACTGCTGTGTTCCAGCTACAGGTCCTCATCATGATCAACCCTGCTGTGTTCCAGCTACAGGTCCTCATCATGATCAACCCTGCTGTGTTCCAGCTACAGGTCCGCATCATGATCAACCCTGCTGTGTTCCAGCTACAGGTCCTCATCATGATCAACCCTGCTGTGTTCCAGCTACAGGTCTCCTTCATCATCATCAACACTGCTGTGTTGAAGCTACAGGTCTCTTTCATTATGATCAACACTGCTGTGTTCCAGCTACAGGTCTCTTTCATCATGATCAACACTGCTGTGTTCCAGCTACAGGCCCCTTTCATCATGATCA
>NC_059446.1:2995932-3013432 GCF_905237065.1 Salmo salar
GGTGAAATACCACAGTGTGTCATCACAGCAGCCAATTAAAATGGCGTCGTAGAAGAAGGCAGACATTTTATATGTCCCCAACCGATTGTGTTTTTGTGTTTTGTTTATTTGCAACTTGTTTTTTGACTTATTTTGTACATAATGTTGCTGCTACCGTCTCTTATGACAGAAAATAACTTCTGGACATCAGGACTGCGATTACTCACCATGGACTGGAAGAATCCTTTTTTCCTTAAACTAGTCTGACGAGCCGAACGACACGAACGATATACCGCTTTCTTGGGAACAGGCCCAGATCCCCGTGACTTACGTGAAGAGGAGACGGAGAAAAAGGGGCCTTCTGAGAGCTAGAGCTTACCGCCCCAACAGATCCACAGACGATGCCATCGCACTCCACACTGCCCTTTCCCATCTGGACAAAAGGAACACCTATGTGAGAGAATGCTGATCATTGACTACAGCTCAGCATTCAACACCATAGTGCCCTCAAAGCTCATCACTAAGCTAAGGACCCTGGGACTAAACACCTCCTTCTGCAACTGGATCCTGGACATCCTGACGGGTCGCCCCCAGGTGGTGAGGGTAGGTAACAACACATCCACCACGCTGATCCTCAACACTGGGGCCCCTCAGGGGTGGGTGCTCAGCCCCCTCCTGTACTGCCTGTACACTCATGACTGTACGGCCAGGCACGACTCCAACACCATCATTAAGTTTGCCGATGACATAACAGTGGTAGGCCTGATCTCCGACAAGACAGCCTATAGGGAGGAGGTCAGAGACCTGACCGTGTGGTGCCAGGACAACAACCTCTCCCTCAATGTGATCAAGACAAAGGAGATGATTGTGGACTACAGGAAAAGGAGGACCGAGCACGCCCCCATTCTCATCGACGCGGGCTGCAGTGGAGCAGGTTGAGAGCTTCAAGTTCCTTGGTGTCCACATCACCAACAAACTAACATGGTACATGCACAAAAGACAGTCGTGAAGAGGGCACAACAAAACCTTTTCCCCCTCAGGAGACTGAAAGATTTGGCATGGGTCCTCAAAAACCTCAAAAGGTTCTACAGCTGCACCATCGAGAGCACCCTGACCGGTTGCATCACTGCCTGGTACGGCATCTGCTCGGCCTCTGACCGCAAGGCACTACAGAGGGTAGTGCGAACGGCCCAGTACATCACTGGGGCCAAGCGTCCTGCCATCCAGGACCTCTATACCAGGCGGTGTCAGAGGAACGCCCTAAAAATGGTTAAAGACTCCAGCCACCTCAAGTCATAGACTGTTCTCTCTGCTACCACACGGCAAGCAGTTACTTGTTACTTTTATTTCTTTTACTTATCCGGATTTTTTTTTTAACTGCATTGTTGTTTAAGGGATTGGAAGTAAGCATTTCTCTGTGAGGTCTACACCTGATGTATTCGGCACATGTGACTAATACAATTTGATTTGATTTTGATTTGTGACCTGTCGCCACAAGAAAAGGGCAACCAGTGAAGAACAAACACCATTGTAAAATATAACCCATATTTATGTTTATTTATCTTCCTTTTGTACTTTAACCATTTGCACATCATTACAACACTGTATATAGACATAATATGACATTTGAAATGTCTTTATTCTATTGGAACTTCGGTGAGTGTAATGTTTACTGTTCATTTTTATTATTTATTTCACTTTTGTATATTATCTACTTCTCCTGCTTTGGCAATTTTAACATATGTTTCCCATGCCAGTAAAGCCCCTTGAATTGAATTGATAGAGAGAGAGAGAGAGAGAGAGAGAGATATGTTGGTGTTCCTGATTCCTGGGTGACAGGAACAGGAAGTAAAGGGTTTATATTAACAAATATTCCCTTTCTAAGAGTCATTTATAGGACGCAATAAACAGATGACTCTCAAAATACTCAAATTTTTTAAAAGGCATTCAGAAATGAAATGACTGTAGTCAACACCAAAGTTTTTGTTTTCCTCATGATTTGGTTGGTGTCTAATTGTGTTGCTGGTCCTGGGGCTCTGTGGGGTCTAATTGTGTTGCTGTCCTGGGGCTCTGTGGGGTCTGATTGTGTTGCTGTCCTGGGGCTCTGTGGGGTCTAATTGTGTTGCTGTCCTGGGGCTCTGTGGGGTCTGATTGTGTTGCTGTCCTGGGGCTCTGTGGGGTCTGCTTGTGTTTGTGAACTGAGCCCCAGGACCAGCTTGCTTACGGGACTCTTCTCCAGGTTCATCTCTCTGTAGGTGATGGCTTTGTTATGGAAGGTTTGGGAATCGCTTCCTTTTAGGTGGTTGTAGAATTTAACGGCTATTTTCTAGATTTTGATCATTAGCGGCCTAATTCTTCTTCACATGCATTATTATTTATTTTTTTTACGTTGTACACAGAGAATATATATTATTTTTTTGTCCCATTTTGTGAATTCTTGGTTGGTGAGCGGACCCCAGACCTCACAACCATAAAGGGCAATGGGTTCTATAACTGATTCAAGTATTTCTAGCCAGATCCTAATTAGTATGTCGAATTGTATGTTCGTTTTGGACCCCAGTGCAATACATTTAGTAAAACCAAAAGCTTATCTTGACTTGGAAGAGTTGCAGTGTTGTGTTGGATAGTCATAGCCAGCTAGCTAACATAGCATTCCTCTGTTATAACCAGCTAGCTAACATAGCATCCCTCTGTTATAACCAGCTAGCTAACATAGCATCCCTCTGATATAACCAGCTAGCTAACATAGCATCCCTCTGTTATAACCAGCTAGCTAACATAGCATCCCTCTGTTATAACCAGCTAGCTAACATAGCATCCCTCTGTTATAACCAGCTAGCTAACATAGCATCCCTCTGTTATAACCAGCTAGCTAACATAGCATCCCTCTGTTATAACCAGCTAGCTAACATAGCATCCCTCTGTTATAACCAGCTAGCTAACATAGCATCCCTCTGTTTGAGCAGGGTGTTTCAGTTAGCTAAACTAGCTAGCTGCATTTGCTAGCTAAGTAAGTGAAATTGAAAGTAAAAAAATAAAAGACAAAATCTCTCTCTATTTCTCTCTTGCTTCTCCTTCATTTTGGAAGAAATTAATTTGTTCAAAACTGTTCAACTATTGTATTTTTCTCTCTTTGAGTCGACTACTCACCACATTTTATGCACTGCAGTGCTAGCTAGCTGTAGCTTATGTTTTCAGTACTAGATTCATTCTCTGATCCTTTGATTGGGTGGACAACATGTCAGTTCATGCTGCAAGAGCTCTGATAGGTTGGAGGACGTCCTCTGGAAGTTGTCATAATTACTGTGTAAGTATATGGAAGGGTGTGAGAACCATGAGCCTCCTAGGTTTTGTATTGAAGTCAATGTATCCAGAGGAGGATGGAAGCTAGCTGTCCTCCAGCTACTCCATGGTGCTACCTTACAGAATGCTGTTGAGGCTACTGTTGATCTTCATTGTAAAATAGTGTGTTTTAACCAATTTTTAGGTGACCTGATTATATTTAGTATAGTGTTATTTAAAAGGCAAACTTTTTTAAATGTTTTACAATTAAAATATTTATGAAATTCACTGAGGAGGATGGTCCTCCCCTTCCTCCTCTGAGGAGCCTCCACTGGTCAGTACATTCTTTTCACTGAGGAAATGTACGAGTCTGCTGTTAATGATAATGCAGAGGATTCTCCCAAGGTTGCTGTTGACGCATATCCCACAGTAGTTATTGGGGTCAAATTTGTCTCCACTTTTGTGGATTGGGGGATCAGTCCTTGGTTCCAAATATTGGGGACGATAATCTCTCCCTCTCTAAAAAGAGAGATCTAATGTATGTTTCCTCTCTCCTCTGGTACCTGGCTGGCTGACTGGCTGGCTGACTGACTGGCTGACTGACTGGCTGACTGGCTGACTGGCTGGCTGGCTGGCTGACTGGCTGACTGGCTGACTGGCTGGCTGGCTGACTGGCTGACTGACTGGCTGACTGACTGGCTGACTGACTGACTGGCTGACTGGCTGGCTGACTGACTGGCTGACTGGCTGACTGGCTGACTGACTGGCTGACTGGCTGGCTGACTGGCTGACTGACTGACTGGCTGGCTGGCTGACTGACTGGCTGACTGACTGGCTGACTGGCTGACTGGCTGACTGGCTGGCTGGCTGACTGGCTGACTGACTGGCTGGCTGACTGACTGGCTGACTGGCTGACTGGCTGACTGACTGGCTGACTGGCTGGCTGACTGGCTGACTGACTGGCTGGCTGGCTGACTGACTGGCTGACTGGCTGGCTGGCTGGCTAACTGGCTGACTGACTGGCTGACTGACTGGTTGACTGACTGGCTGGCTGACTGACTGGCTGACTGGCTGACTGACTGGCTGACTGACTGACTGACTGGCTGACTGACTGACTGGCTGACTGACTGGCTGACTGGCTGGCTGACTGACTGGCTGACTGGCTGGCTGACTGACTGGCTGACTGGCTGGCTGACTGACTGGCTGACTGGCTGACTGACTGACTGGCTGACTGGCTGGCTGACTGACTGACTGACTGGCTGACTGGCTGGCTGACTGACTGGCTGACTGGCTGACTGACTGACTGGCTGACTGGCTGGCTGACTGGCTGACTGACTGGCTGACTGGCTGGCTGACTGGCTGACTGACTGACTGGCTGGCTGGCTGACTGACTGACTGGCTGACTGACTGGCTGACTGGCTGACTGGCTGGCTGGCTGACTGGCTGACTGACTGGCTGACTGACTGGCTGACTGACTGACTGGCTGACTGGCTGGCTGACTGACTGGCTGACTGGCTGGCTGACTGGCTGACTGACTGGCTGACTGGCTGGCTGACTGGCTGACTGACTCTCCTCTCCTCTCCTCTCCTCTCCTCTCCTCTCCTCTCCTCTCCTCTCCTCTCCTCTCCTCTCCTCTCCTCTCCTTTGCTGTAGTTGTATCTCTCCGCTCTGACCCTTCCTATTTCCTGCCAGTGGTGGAAGTGGAGGGGTGGAGGAGGAGGTGGAGGAGAAGGTAAAGGAGGAGTGGGAGAAGAGGAGGAGGAGGAGAAGAGGAGGAGGTGGAGGAGGAGGAGGTGGAGGAGGAGTGGGAGAAGAGGAGGAGGAGGAGAAGAAGAGGAGGAGGTGGAGGAGGAGGTGGAGGAGGAGGAGGAGGTGGAGGAGGAGGTGGAGGAGGTGGAGGAGAAGGTAAAGGAGGAGTGGGAGAAGAGGAGGAGGAGGAGAAGAGGAGGAGTGGAGGAGGAGGAGGTGGAGGAGGAGTGGGAGAAGAGGAGGAGGAGAAGAAGAAGAGGAGGAGGTGGAGGAGGAGGAGGTGGAGGAGGAGGAGGTGGAGGAGGAGGAGAAGGAGGAGGAGTGGGAGAAGAGGAGGAGGAGGAGAAGAGGAGGAGGTGGAGGAGGAGGAGGTGAAGGAGGAGGAGGTAGAAGGAGGAGTGGGAGAAGAAGAGGAGGAGGAGAGAGGAGGAGGAGGAGGTGGAGGAGGAGGAGGTGGAGGAGGAGGTGGAGGAGGAGGAGGAGGTGGAGGAGGAGGGAGGAGGTGGAGGAGGAGGTGGAGGAGGAGGAGGAGGTAAAGGAGGAGTGGGAGAAGAGGAGGAGGAGAAGAAGAGGAGGAGGTGGAGGAGGAGGTGGAGGAGGAGGAGGAGGAGGAGGAGGAGGAGGAGGAGGGGTAGAGGAGGAGAATGAGGAGGAGGAGGAGGAGGAGGAGGTGGAGGAGAGGTAGAGGAGGAGGAGGTGGAGGAGGAGGTGGAGGAGGTGGAGGAGGAGGAGGAGGGGTAGAGGAGGAGGAGGAGGTAGAGGAGGGGTAGAGGAGGAGGAGGAGGTGGAGGAGGAGGTGGAGTAGGTGGAGACACCCACCCTGTATTGAAGAGGATTTTGTGTGTCACCCGATTGTGGGCACAACACAAAAAACTCAGATGATGTCAAGTAGGGTCTAAACTACAACATTTGAGAATATGAAAAAGATCTGAGTTGATTTTTTATTTTATTTTTTTTTGTATAATTGTGTGTCCAGGGGGTATAGTCTCTGAGGGACGAATTCTCCTTTTCACTTGACAAGGTTATGTCATCTGATGTGGTCGGTCTGTCTGTCTCTCGTCTCCGGTTGTCTCTTCACATGTCCTCCTCATCACTGACTGTCCTCACTGTTTCAGGTTACTGTAGTGGTAAACAGAAAGCAAAGTAAAGCCTGTGGTTTGTTTTAGAGACGCTTTGGTGCTGCGGGTTTGAACTGAAACAGCTCTTCAACTCCAGGGAATATAGCTCACTCTGATGAGCTCAGAACTCAGAGTAGAGCTGCTCGACTAGACGCTTTCTGCTTTCTGCAAAGTTGTGTGAATCTGTAAATGGTTTTCTCTCTAAGTGGTAAACGAGTGTGTGTGTGTGCGTGCGTGTGTGTGTGTCACAGATAATTAAGTCAGAAAACATCTCAAGAGGATTGACTCAGGACACACACACACACGCAGGTACGCACACACACACACACACACTCAGATCTCCCACACATTAAACCAGTCTGCAGTCAATAAATCAATCAAATGTATTCATTAAAGCCCTTCTTACATCAGCTGCTGTCACAAAGTGCTGTACAGAAACCCAGCCTAAAACCCCAAACAGCAAGCAATGCAGGTGTAGAAGCACGGTGGCTAGGAAACACTCCCTAGAAAGTCAGGAACCTAGGAAGAAACCTAGAGAGGAACCAGATATTAATAATAAATAATAATCACAGTAGTTGTCGAGGGTGCAACAGGTCAGCACCTCAGGAGTAAATGTCAGTTGGCTTTTCATAGCCGATCATTGAGAGTATCTCTACCGCTCCTGCTGTCTCTAGAGAGTTGAAATCAGCAGGTCTGGGACAGGTAGCACGTTCGGTGAACAGGTCAGGGTTCCAGCAGGTCTGGGACAACAGGTCTGGGACAGGTAGCACGTTAGGTGTACAGGTCAGGGTTCCATAGCCGCAGGCAGAACAGTTGGAAACTGGAGCAGCAGCACGGCCAGGTGGACTGGGGACAGCAGGAGTCTAAAACCCCCAAACAGGAAACAATGCAGATGTAGAAGCACGGTGGCTAGGGAAAACAATCACTCTACCAGGTTACACAGATTCACATTCTGAAACCCAGAGACACAGTGAGACGCAGTGTTCGGGAAGACAAGTTCAGTGTTCGGGAAGACAAGTTCAGTGTTCGGGAAGACAAGTTCAGTGTTCGGGAAGACAAGTTCAGTGTTCGGGAAGACAAGTCCAGTGTTCGGGAAGACAAGTCCAGTGTTCGGGAAGACAAGTCCAGTGTTCGGGAAGACAAGTCCAGTGTTCGGGAAGACAAGTCCAGTGTTCGGGAAGACAAGTCGGAAAGATCTGATGTCAACTTATGACCTATCCAAAGGGCCCAAAGGATTAGGGAGTAGAGCGGCAGTTAGGGTGCAGTTTCAGCCACGGGAGGCTGCTGAGACGAGGATGACTGGCATCAAACCACGGAAACCACGGAAACCGCGGAAACCACGGAAACCGCGTGTCGGATGTATTTGATACCATTCCGCTGAATCCCGCTCCAGCCATTACCAACGAACCCATCCTCCCTCAATTAATGTGCCACCAACCACCTGTGGTTTAAGGGTAATGCTCGGAGACTGAAGGTATCGGAGGACATCGTTTCTAGTTGGCAGAACTTGGCACTCATTCCCTGTGGGCCCTGGTCATAAGTAGTGCCCTACGTAAGGACTGAGGGTGGCATCTGGGATAATATGAAGTTGGCTGAACTTGGCAGTTACTAGGCCACTTCACATCTATCTGTAGTAATACTATTTATATACATGTAAAATTGAATCATGACAGATTTGTTCTTATCATTTTACGTATAAATACTGTTGGGGAGAAGAAAAAAATAATAATAAAAAAATAAACAACTAAAATAAAGTCCTCTATTCATTAGTATTTTTAGATGTGTAAAATAAACTCACACTTTCTCTAGCTCTGACCGATCCTAGAAAATCAGCTTGGGATAGTAGTAATAATCACCCACACTGAGACTGTTCTGACAGTGATCGCCAACAGCCTTGGCTGGCGTACATTACGCCTCTGTGTCTGTGTCGATTGGGCCTCAGGTAACCCTTTCCTGCAGTCAACGACCAAAACAGACATCTTCGTCCTCATGGGTAGAACGCTATTAATATTTTCCATAATTTCATAATTACTAAAGATTATTTCAAAAAGCCAGATGAGAATCCAGTGTTTCTATACCAAACACTTTTGTTATATCTGTCATAATCCGTGTATGTAGGTGGCAGGGAAGTCAGGTGCAGGAGAAATCAGAGTGGTTAAAAAAACGGAGTATTTATTAACAAAACTAACTCCAAAACCAACGTAGGAAAATAATCTGGGTAAACAAATAAACCCGTCGCACACCGATACGTCAACAACACGAACATAACATAACAAACAATCACCGACAAGGATATGAGGTGAATCAGAGGGTTAAATACACATGTAATTACTGGGATATGAAACAGGTGTGTAAGGAGACCAGACAAAACCAATGGAAAATGAAAAACTGATCAATGGTGGCTAGAAGACCGGTGACATCGACCGCCAAGCACCACTCTAACAAGGAGGGGCATCGACTTCGGCAGAAGTCGTGAAAATATGTCAGTCTTCTGTTATGTAAAGTGTAATACTGGGATTCAAACTCAAAACTGAATACATTTCAACACTATATGTTCTATATAAGTCCATAACCATGTGTGTGAGGTGGAACACTTATTCAAAGTAGATTTGTTTAAGACTACCCAGAATCCCTCTGTGTGACCCTGATATAGACCTGCAGTACAAGGTTAAAGGCAGAGAGAGATCTAGACAAGGCTAGCAGCTGTCCTGGTACTACCGCTCCTCTCTATCAGAACCACTCCTGTTCTGGTATTACTGCTCCTCTCTATCAGAACCACTCCTGTTCTGGTATTACCGCTCCTCTCTATCAGAACCACTCCTGTTCTGGTATTACTGCTCCTCTCTATCAGAACCACTCCTGTTCTGGTATTACCGCTCCTCTCTATCAGAACCACTCCTGTTCTGGTATTACTGCTCCTCTCTATCAGAACCACTCCTGTTCTGGTATTACTGCTCCTCTCTATCAGAACCACTCCTGTTCTGGTATTACTGCTCCTCTCTATCAGAACCACTCCTGTTCTGGTATTACTGCTCCTCTCTATCAGAACCACTCCTGTTCTGGTATTACTGCTCCTCTCTATCAGAACCACTCCTGTTCTGGTATTACTGCTCCTCTCTATCAGAACCACTCCTGTTCTGGTATTACTGCTCCTCTCTATCAGAACCACTCCTGTTCTGGTATTACTGCTCCTCTCTATCAGAACCACTCCTGTTCTGGTATTACTGCTCCTCTCTATCAGAACCACTCCTGTTCTGGTATTACTGCTCCTCTCTATCAGAACCACTCCTGTTCTGGTATTACTGCTCCTCTCTATCAGAACCACTCCTGTTCTGGTATTACTGCTCCTCTCTATCAGAACCACTCCTGTTCTGGTATTACTGCTCCTCTCTATCAGAACCACTCCTGTTCTGGTATTACTGCTCCTCTCTATCAGAACCACTCCTGTTCTGGTATTACTGCTCCTCTCTATCAGAACCACTCCTGTTCTGGTATTACTGCTCCTCTCTATCAGAACCACTCCTGTTCTGGTATTACTGCTCCTCTCTATCAGAACCACTCCTGTTCTGGTATTACTGCTCCTCTCTATCAGAACCACTCCTGTTCTGGTATTACTGCTCCTCTCTATCAGAACCACTCCTGTTCTGGTATTACTGCTCCTCTCTATCAGAACCACTCCTGTTCTGGTATTACTGCTCCTCTCTATCAGAACCACTCCTGTTCTGGTATTACTGCTCCTCTCTATCAGAACCACTCCTGTTCTGGTATTACTGCTCCTCTCTATCAGAACCACTCCTGTTCTGGTATTACTGCTCCTCTCTATCAGAACCACTCCTGTTCTGGTATTACTGCTCCTCTCTATCAGAACCACTCCTGTTCTGGTATTACTGCTCCTCTCTATCAGAACCACTCCTGTTCTGGTATTACTGCTCCTCTCTATCAGAACCACTCCTGTTCTGGTATTACTGCTCCTCTCTATCAGAACCACTCCTGTTCTGGTATTACTGCTCCTCTCTATCAGAACCACTCCTGTTCTGGTATTACTGCTCCTCTCTATCAGAACCACTCCTGTTCTGGTATTACTGCTCCTCTCTATCAGAACCACTCCTGTTCTGGTATTACTGCTCCTCTCTATCAGAACCACTCCTGTTCTGGTATTACTGCTCCTCTCTATCAGAACCACTCCTGTTCTGGTATTACTGCTCCTCTCTATCAGAACCACTCCTGTTCTGGTATTACTGCTCCTCTCTATCAGAACCACTCCTGTTCTGGTATTACTGCTCCTCTCTATCAGAACCACTCCTGTTCTGGTATTACTGCTCCTCTCTATCAGAACCACTCCTGTTCTGGTATTACTGCTCCTCTCTATCAGAACCACTCCTGTTCTGGTATTACTGCTCCTCTCTATCAGAACCACTCCTGTTCTGGTATTACTGCTCCTCTCTATCAGAACCACTCCTGTTCTGGTATTACTGCTCCTCTCTATCAGAACCACTCCTGTTCTGGTATTACTGCTCCTCTCTATCAGAACCACTCCTGTTCTGGTATTACTGCTCCTCTCTATCAGAACCACTCCTGTTCTGGTATTACTGCTCCTCTCTATCAGAACCACTCCTGTTCTGGTATTACTGCTCCTCTCTATCAGAACCACTCCTGTTCTGGTATTACTGCTCCTCTCTATCAGAACCACTCCTGTTCTGGTATTACTGCTCCTCTCTATCAGAACCACTCCTGTTCTGGTATTACTGCTCCTCTCTATCAGAACCACTCCTGTTCTGGTATTACTGCTCCTCTCTATCAGAACCACTCCTGTTCTGGTATTACTGCTCCTCTCTATCAGAACCACTCCTGTTCTGGTATTACTGCTCCTCTCTATCAGAACCACTCCTGTTCTGGTATTACTGCTCCTCTCTATCAGAACCACTCCTGTTCTGGTATTACTGCTCCTCTCTATCAGAACCACTCCTGTTCTGGTATTACTGCTCCTCTCTATCAGAACCACTCCTGTTCTGGTATTACTGCTCCTCTCTATCAGAACCACTCCTGTTCTGGTATTACTGCTCCTCTCTATCAGAACCACTCCTGTTCTGGTATTACTGCTCCTCTCTATCAGAACCACTCCTGTTCTGGTATTACTGCTCCTCTCTATCAGAACCACTCCTGTTCTGGTATTACTGCTCCTCTCTATCAGAACCACTCCTGTTCTGGTATTACTGCTCCTCTCTATCAGAACCACTCCTGTTCTGGTATTACTGCTCCTCTCTATCAGAACCACTCCTGTTCTGGTATTACTGCTCCTCTCTATCAGAACCACTCCTGTTCTGGTATTACTGCTCCTCTCTATCAGAACCACTCCTGTTCTGGTATTACTGCTCCTCTCTATCAGAACCACTCCTGTTCTGGTATTACTGCTCCTCTCTATCAGAACCACTCCTGTTCTGGTATTACTGCTCCTCTCTATCAGAACCACTCCTGTTCTGGTATTACTGCTCCTCTCTATCAGAACCACTCCTGTTCTGGTATTACTGCTCCTCTCTATCAGAACCACTCCTGTTCTGGTATTACTGCTCCTCTCTATCAGAACCACTCCTGTTCTGGTATTACTGCTCCTCTCTATCAGAACCACTCCTGTTCTGGTATTACTGCTCCTCTCTATCAGAACCACTCCTGTTCTGGTATTACTGCTCCTCTCTATCAGAACCACTCCTGTTCTGGTATTACTGCTCCTCTCTATCAGAACCACTCCTGTTCTGGTATTACTGCTCCTCTCTATCAGAACCACTCCTGTTCTGGTATTACTGCTCCTCTCTATCAGAACCACTCCTGTTCTGGTATTACTGCTCCTCTCTATCAGAACCACTCCTGTTCTGGTATTACTGCTCCTCTCTATCAGAACCACTCCTGTTCTGGTATTACTGCTCCTCTCTATCAGAACCACTCCTGTTCTGGTATTACTGCTCCTCTCTATCAGAACCACTCCTGTTCTGGTATTACTGCTCCTCTCTATCAGAACCACTCCTGTTCTGGTATTACTGCTCCTCTCTATCAGAACCACTCCTGTTCTGGTATTACTGCTCCTCTCTATCAGAACCACTCCTGTTCTGGTATTACTGCTCCTCTCTATCAGAACCACTCCTGTTCTGGTATTACTGCTCCTCTCTATCAGAACCACTCCTGTTCTGGTATTACTGCTCCTCTCTATCAGAACCACTCCTGTTCTGGTATTACTGCTCCTCTCTATCAGAACCACTCCTGTTCTGGTATTACTGCTCCTCTCTATCAGAACCACTCCTGTTCTGGTATTACTGCTCCTCTCTATCAGAACCACTCCTGTTCTGGTATTACTGCTCCTCTCTATCAGAACCACTCCTGTTCTGGTATTACTGCTCCTCTCTATCAGAACCACTCCTGTTCTGGTATTACTGCTCCTCTCTATCAGAACCACTCCTGTTCTGGTATTACTGCTCCTCTCTATCAGAACCACTCCTGTTCTGGTATTACTGCTCCTCTCTATCAGAACCACTCCTGTTCTGGTATTACTGCTCCTCTCTATCAGAACCACTCCTGTTCTGGTATTACTGCTCCTCTCTATCAGAACCACTCCTGTTCTGGTATTACTGCTCCTCTCTATCAGAACCACTCCTGTTCTGGTATTACTGCTCCTCTCTATCAGAACCACTCCTGTTCTGGTATTACTGCTCCTCTCTATCAGAACCACTC
The DNA here is from genome assembly GCF_905237065.1 of Salmo salar. Lineage (NCBI taxonomy): Eukaryota > Metazoa > Chordata > Actinopteri > Salmoniformes > Salmonidae > Salmo > Salmo salar. The sequence goes on from NC_059446.1 coordinate 3,008,781, forward strand.
CTGTTCTGGTATTACTGCTCCTCTCTATCAGAACCACTCCTGTTCTGGTATTACTGCTCCTCTCTATCAGAACCACTCCTGTTCTGGTATTACTGCTCCTCTCTATCAGAACCACTCCTGTTCTGGTATTACTGCTCCTCTCTATCAGAACCACTCCTGTTCTGGTATTACTGCTCCTCTCTATCAGAACCACTCCTGTTCTGGTATTACTGCTCCTCTCTATCAGAACCACTCCTGTTCTGGTATTACTGCTCCTCTCTATCAGAACCACTCCTGTTCTGGTATTACTGCTCCTCTCTATCAGAACCACTCCTGTTCTGGTATTACTGCTCCTCTCTATCAGAACCACTCCTGTTCTGGTATTACTGCTCCTCTCTATCAGAACCACTCCTGTTCTGGTATTACTGCTCCTCTCTATCAGAACCACTCCTGTTCTGGTATTACTGCTCCTCTCTATCAGAACCACTCCTGTTCTGGTATTACTGCTCCTCTCTATCAGAACCACTCCTGTTCTGGTATTACTGCTCCTCTCTATCAGAACCACTCCTGTTCTGGTATTACTGCTCCTCTCTATCAGAACCACTCCTGTTCTGGTATTACTGCTCCTCTCTATCAGAACCACTCCTGTTCTGGTATTACTGCTCCTCTCTATCAGAACCACTCCTGTTCTGGTATTACTGCTCCTCTCTATCAGAACCACTCCTGTTCTGGTATTACTGCTCCTCTCTATCAGAACCACTCCTGTTCTGGTATTACTGCTCCTCTCTATCAGAACCACTCCTGTTCTGGTATTACTGCTCCTCTCTATCAGAACCACTCCTGTTCTGGTATTACTGCTCCTCTCTATCAGAACCACTCCTGTTCTGGTATTACTGCTCCTCTCTATCAGAACCACTCCTGTTCTGGTATTACTGCTCCTCTCTATCAGAACCACTCCTGTTCTGGTATTACTGCTCCTCTCTATCAGAACCACTCCTGTTCTGGTATTACTGCTCCTCTCTATCAGAACCACTCCTGTTCTGGTATTACTGCTCCTCTCTATCAGAACCACTCCTGTTCTGGTATTACTGCTCCTCTCTATCAGAACCACTCCTGTTCTGGTATTACTGCTCCTCTCTATCAGAACCACTCCTGTTCTGGTATTACTGCTCCTCTCTATCAGAACCACTCCTGTTCTGGTATTACTGCTCCTCTCTATCAGAACCACTCCTGTTCTGGTATTACTGCTCCTCTCTATCAGAACCACTCCTGTTCTGGTATTACTGCTCCTCTCTATCAGAACCACTCCTGTTCTGGTATTACTGCTCCTCTCTATCAGAACCACTCCTGTTCTGGTATTACTGCTCCTCTCTATCAGAACCACTCCTGTTCTGGTATTACTGCTCCTCTCTATCAGAACCACTCCTGTTCTGGTATTACTGCTCCTCTCTATCAGAACCACTCCTGTTCTGGTATTACTGCTCCTCTCTATCAGAACCACTCCTGTTCTGGTATTACTGCTCCTCTCTATCAGAACCACTCCTGTTCTGGTATTACTGCTCCTCTCTATCAGAACCACTCCTGTTCTGGTATTACTGCTCCTCTCTATCAGAACCACTCCTGTTCTGGTATTACTGCTCCTCTCTATCAGAACCACTCCTGTTCTGGTATTACTGCTCCTCTCTATCAGAACCACTCCTGTTCTGGTATTACTGCTCCTCTCTATCAGAACCACTCCTGTTCTGGTATTACTGCTCCTCTCTATCAGAACCACTCCTGTTCTGGTATTACTGCTCCTCTCTATCAGAACCACTCCTGTTCTGGTATTACTGCTCCTCTCTATCAGAACCACTCCTGTTCTGGTATTACTGCTCCTCTCTATCAGAACCACTCCTGTTCTGGTATTACTGCTCCTCTCTATCAGAACCACTCCTGTTCTGGTATTACTGCTCCTCTCTATCAGAACCACTCCTGTTCTGGTATTACTGCTCCTCTCTATCAGAACCACTCCTGTTCTGGTATTACTGCTCCTCTCTATCAGAACCACTCCTGTTCTGGTATTACTGCTCCTCTCTATCAGAACCACTCCTGTTCTGGTATTACTGCTCCTCTCTATCAGAACCACTCCTGTTCTGGTATTACTGCTCCTCTCTATCAGAACCACTCCTGTTCTGGTATTACTGCTCCTCTCTATCAGAACCACTCCTGTTCTGGTATTACTGCTCCTCTCTATCAGAACCACTCCTGTTCTGGTATTACTGCTCCTCTCTATCAGAACCACTCCTGTTCTGGTATTACTGCTCCTCTCTATCAGAACCACTCCTGTTCTGGTATTACTGCTCCTCTCTATCAGAACCACTCCTGTTCTGGTATTACTGCTCCTCTCTATCAGAACCACTCCTGTTCTGGTATTACTGCTCCTCTCTATCAGAACCACTCCTGTTCTGGTATTACTGCTCCTCTCTATCAGAACCACTCCTGTTCTGGTATTACTGCTCCTCTCTATCAGAACCACTCCTGTTCTGGTATTACTGCTCCTCTCTATCAGAACCACTCCTGTTCTGGTATTACCGCTCCTCTTTTTTCCTCCATCTTTTCTTCACGCAAATGTCGGGGATTCGGGCCTGTTCCCGGGAAAGCAGTATCTCATCAGACTCGTTAAAGGAAAACGTTTCTTCCAGCTCCTGGTGAGTAATCGCTGTCCTGATGTCCAGAACTTATTTTCAATCATAAGAGACGGTAGCGGCAACATTATGTACAAAATAAGATTTAAAAAAAAAACGAAGTTACAATCAACGCAATTAAAAAAAAAAAAAGAACTAAATATCACAGGTGGAGAATCATCCATCCTCTTCGCCGCCATCTTTATCCATTGACCAATCACATTTAGTACAGCAGTGTGGACACCCCTCCCCCCTCCATCAAACAGACCCCAGCAACATCATTTTACAGTACTGTATTGGCCTATATTACAGTATTACAGTAATGTATTGCCCTATATTACAGTATTACGGTATTCTATAGGCCTATATTACAGTACTGTATTGACCTATATTACAGTATTACAGTACTGTATTGGCCTATATTACCGTACTGTATTGGCCTATATTACAGTATTACAGTACTGTATTGGCCTATATTACCGTACTGTATTGGCCTATATTACAGTATTACAGTACTGTATTGGCCTATATTACCGTACTGTATTGGCCTATATTACAGTATTACAGTACTGTATTGGCCTATATTACCGTACTGTATTGGCCTATATTACAGTATTACAGTACTGTATTGGCCTATATTACCGTACTGTATTGGCCTATATTACAGTATTACAGTACTGTATTGACCCATATTATGTTTTTTCAGTACTGTACTGGGCCCCTCCATCAAGCAGACCCCAGCAACATCATTTTGGGTACATGTTTACAGCATAGGGGATGCGTTTCTATCTTGTTTTTGGACAATCTGGATTATTTGGGTGGTATTTGTATTGTACTGATATTGATATTGTACTGGTGCATTTCAGGAGCTGGAAACACTTTGCTGTAACATCCGCTAATCTGCACACGCGATCAATACACTTTTTGATTTGTTCCGTACACTGCATCTCTGATTTTGTCAATATCAGATTTAAAAAAATATATATATTTTTTAAACGTACTGTAAAGTAAAATGTTTATAGTACTCATCATAGTAGTACATTTGAGTATCATGTTGTTGTTTTTTTACGTGTCTACTTTACAGACAGACATTTTCATTATATAGTTGTCAATCTGTAGTAGAGAAAGTCGTTGACATGTAAAAGTTAAAGGTTTACCAAACCATTAAAGTAATCAATCAATTAAGAGCAGTTGGATTAAGTAATAGTAAAAATGTCTTAACGACAAAGACAAAAACTAAAATCTGAAGTAATGTGAGCGAAAGGCAACTACTTTATATGAGCATGTACACGTGTATCGCAATGTGAAAACATGTATTTGTAAACTGATTAAGTTTGGTGAAAAAAAAATATCCATGATTTTATGTGTTGTACTTGGTCCATTGGAAAATGTGCTCAGAGTTTTGAAACAACTGCCTTTTTTGATTAAGTTTATAGTTTTGTAAGTTAAAATGTACAATATACTTATAAAAATTGCAATAAAAATTGCGATAAAAGCGATACATAAACGGTAATATTAACATTGCTGATTACATATAGCAATATATTCCAACTTGTGGATTTGCATAGGCTCTTGAGGGACTCGGACATCTCTGTTAGACTCATTAAGTTTGTTACACAAACTGTCAGTGTTCAACCTTAACATGTGATGAAAATACAACAGAACAGGTTAACATTTAATACCACGGGTGGCCAAAACAGATCTATCTGAAATCCGCCTCCACTCCAGGGTTCCTCCAGAAACGCTTTGCTACATTGAAACATTAAAGGTTCCTCCAAGAACCCCTCAACTAACCAAAGATGCAAATATGAATCACTGATTAGCAAGGGGTTCCTTGAGGATCTCCAGAGGATCTCCAGGGGTTCCTTGAGGATCTCCAGAGGATCTCCAGGGGGTTCATTGAGGATCTCCAGAGGGTTCCTTGAGGATCTCCAGGGGTTCATTGAGGATCTCCAGGGGGTTCCTTGAGGATCTCCAGGGGGTTCATTGAGGATCTCCAGGGGTTCCTTG